>NC_133620.1:387800402-388085402 GCF_048593235.1 Sminthopsis crassicaudata | reverse complement strand
ATGATAAAGCTGGTCTTATTCATCTTTGTATGTCCCCTTGTATAGTGAGCTCAATGCCTTTCATATCACAGGGGCTCAACAAAAACTTACTGAAGGAAGGTATGTACATCTGCGCATACAATGCAGCAGCTAGTTCAGTTCAAGGTCAGAATTGTTGGCTGACCTGAAATGATTTCAAAGTGAATCAGAATTCTACCACATGAAAACGTGTGTTGAGAGATTACTCATCCCCAGAAGCTCAGGAAGCCTTTTCCCTAGAGGTAAGATGACTGATGATGACAGATAGATTATTCTTAATTCTCTAAATTGAAGTCTTTTTGTAATTGAACATGTTACAGCCAATTGAGGGGAAGAAAACATAGTCCCCTCAGTGACCCCACTCCAAAGTGTAGAGACAGAAGTGCCTAAAAATAACAATAACTTTTATATAGTCTTTCAAAGTTTTCAAAGTACTTTATATATTTATTTATTATTCATTATTCAGCCTTACAATCCAGATATGTGCTATTATAATCCTTGTGTTATAGATTAAGAAACTGAGATACCTAGCATTTATATTGCAATTTGTAAAACATTTTATGGATATCATCTCATTTTATCCTCACAGCAACCCTGGGAAGCAGGTGCTGTTATTATCCTCATTTTATAAACAAGGAAACGAAGGCAAAAAATGTCTAAAATCACACAGCTAAGCTAGCAAGTGTCCCTAGCAGAAAGTGATTCCAGGGATTTCTGACTACAAGTCTAGAACCCCTTCCATGATGTCATTTGGCTGCATTATCTAGGTGATGATGAGTGTGAGTCTTTCTCCCACTCCAACTTAGTTAACAATTTGAAATTTAAAGGCAATGGTCACAGACAGCTCTTAAGAGTATAGAGGGGCAGGCCTGGCAGCAATCAATGCTCTCATCAGTATGACCAATAAAGAAAGAAGAGCCTGTAAATCTGAGAAATGCAGAGGAACTTAAGTGACCCTTCCATTTCCATCTTTGCTAGGACTAGAAACATATTGATTGATAGTTCCATTTTCCAGTTTTCATAGCTGTCAAACCTTTGAGCAAAGAAGAGATAGTATCAGTCAAGAATCCTACATTAAAAATTGTGAACATTTTATCTTTACAATCTACTTACACCTTACTCACCATTGTAACATGCCCTTCTAGCAGTTACTATTACCAGTCTGTCCTAGGCCCAACAGAGTACCTTTGACCACTGACCTTTGCAGTGTCAACTGTACCTGGCTTGCCTCCTCTGAAGCCTTCAAAGGTCTCTGGCCACAATTTTTTGAATAGTAGTTTAATAACTGGTAGCGCACTCAAGAACAGCCACGTGTAAACTTAAAAGCCTTTATTATACCTACTCACATAATGCCCTGACTTGTTGGTTTCCTAGTGAACACCTGGTCTGAAGACCCATGTGTTCACTACC
Organism: Sminthopsis crassicaudata; assembly: GCF_048593235.1. Lineage (NCBI taxonomy): Eukaryota > Metazoa > Chordata > Mammalia > Dasyuromorphia > Dasyuridae > Sminthopsis > Sminthopsis crassicaudata. Next base: position 388,083,974 of record NC_133620.1, on the reverse strand, counting down.
AAACTCCTTACCTCTCTCGGCTATCCATCAGCTTGGCTCGGCTACCCCAGGCTAGGGAGCCAGGTTAAAGAGGGCAACTTGCTGCCTGCAGTGGGCTTGTAAAGGACCTGTGAGGTCACACACACAGCCAACCAGCGGGAGAGCCGTCACCTATTACAAAGCTATCTCAATATGGCCAGGATCCTACCCACAGGGCAGTCCTATATCCACAGAAATTACTTCTGGGGTACTCAAATCTCCTGTTGCACTGTGGCCACCCATTTAAAGGATCCTTACACACCATCACACCATCACACCACCACTACCATCACCACTACCGCCCCATCTCCCACCCTGTGTATTCTGTGGTCTAGTGTGGTCTGTTCCTAGAACTAGATGCTCCATCTCCAGACTGGGAATTTTCTCTAGCTGCCCTCATGCATGCAACTCTCTCTTCATTCTTCATCTCAGTCTTCTGGTTTCTTTCAAGTTCCAACTAAAATTTCATCTTTTATAGAAGCCCTTTTAATGCATTCTCTCTATTGGTTATTTTTTAATTTCTCTGTATGTAGCTTGTTTGTACATAGGTGTTTGACTGTTGTCTATCATAAGATTTGTATTTTCTTGAAAGCAGGGACTCCTTCAACTTTGTCTCTGCTGCGCTTAGCACAGTGCTTAGCTCAGAGTATATACTTAATATGTCTGCTGACTGACTGACAATGCTTAACTGCCCAATAGTCTTTGGACAGATTCAGAAAACTAGATCATTGTGGAGCTCTGACATATTAGAAGGGCTGTTAATCAAACATGACTGGTCTAGATTGGTTTTGCAAACATTATCTACAAAGTAGATTTTCCCAAAAAAATTTACATATGATCTCCATATATGGCATTTGCAAGTCAAGCTCTATACAGTTTTCTGTAAGGAGAGGAGTAATTTATCATCTGGAGTGTGTGTGGGGAGTAGTTAATAAGCCTTTTCACCACCATTAGTTCATAATTTTTCTTCTGAAGTGTTCAAAATCCATTATCAAGTGTTGTGTCCTGCTTTCTAGAGCCCGCAAATTGGGGTGGCAAAATGTACCATTGCTTTCTAGATCTCCCACACTGGGGTGATTAAATATACCTTCCTAGTGGAGAAGTGATGAGGTGGGACTCCCAAGAATGGTGGGAAAATGAAGTTTGTTTATTTCAAGGGCTTAATACAATGTATTATCTTTGAAAACAACTACATAATTTTTTTTAAATTTTTTTTGCTGAGACAATTGGGGTTAAGTGACTTGTTCAGGGTCACACAGCTCAGAAGTGTTAAGTATCTGAGACCAATTTAAACTCAGGTCTTCCTTACTTCAGGTTTGGGGCTCTATCCACTGTGCTACCTGGCTGCCCCTTTGAATTTCTTCTATTGCTCATTGCTCCATGCCAGATTCGCCACATAAAATCTAATACAAGTGCCTGTACCCATTCCAAGAATCACTTAACATGATATTATCACTATGATATTACAAAAAACTATGATATTACACTTCAATTCCCTCATCAAACAAACATTTATCAAAATGCCTACTATATTCAAACTACTGTGCCAGGTAAATAAAATTTTAAAAATAGCCCCTGATTCCTGTAAGGAGTTTACAACCTACTAAGAATATGAAATATACAGAAAAAGGAACATTTGATAAAAGGAAATAAGTCTATGCAGAGTGTTCTATGATAGTCTAACATGAAAGATATTACTTTCAGCTGATGGGGAAGGGTAATCTTCATGTGAGACATTGTACATACCAGTTGGAACCCTGAGGATTGCAAAAGGTGGAAATGAAAGAATGTTCTGAAGGCATGGATAACATCTTGCACACATGCACTCAAGGAAAGACTAGCTAATAGTCAAGTTGGCTAGAGTATAGAATGAGTAAGGAATTATGAAAAATTAGGCTCAAATAAAATGTTGCAGCCAGACTGTGAGGGTCCTTGAATACTAATTTAATGGCTAATGCATTTTATCAATTTATAGTAAATGCAAAAGGGAGAGTGCCTATTGGATTTTGAATTGAATTAAATTTCAAACATTTAGTGGCTATTGAAGGTCTCTAAGCAAAAGAGTGATGAGGTCAGATCTGTATATTAGAGCAATACAAAGGGGAGATCACAGTGGTGAACTCCAGGAGTGAAAAAGTGAAGCCAGGAAGGCAAGTAATGAAACTATTACAATATCTCAGCAAGAAGTGATAAAGTTCTAGACTGGGCTAGAAGGAACAGTATAAGAGTGTCCCCGGAATTTGGACTAGCATTGTACAAAAGTCAAAGGATAAAGGAAGCTGAAACCCTTTACAAATGGACCAGTCTAGGACAGGCAGATGTCAGGCTCCTCTGAACAAGAATAGGCTAAAGAAGGATGAACACAAATGTGAGACTACTGCACTTGGGGGCTCCTCCAGTATTTTCTCAGTTTCTTTCCCATGTCCCCCACCCTTCCACTGTTTTTTAGGAGAGGCAGCCTCATTCCATCAGACTGCAATAGAAGCACTCACTGAAAAGCTCAAATTCTAGGGACTCCAGCGGTTTACTGGACAAAAGCTTATGGGAACAAACATAATTATCCAATTTAACAAGCATTTATTAAGCAACGACTATGTTCTAGAACTCTGCTAGTCACTAGCAGTACAAGAGTTCTTGACCTCAAGAACCTTGTATTTTATTGGAAAGAAATATGTATTGTAAATATATACAAACTAAATGCAAAGTAATTATTTGAGGGGGGCACTTAAGCATTGGGAAAGGGGTTAAGAAAGTGTCACTTAAGCATTTAAGGTAACAACTAGAAGGATTTCAAGAGGCAGAGATGAGAAGGGAGAGTTTTTCAGGCTTATGGGCAATCTTTGCAAAAGTAGGGGACAGGAGAAGGAATGCTCAATTTCATTCAAGTCAGAGGTTGTGAATACAAATTACCTCTCTACCAGTTTCTACCTGTGTGACCCTGGGCAAGCCTGAGCAATCCCCGGGGCCTCATTTTCCTCATCTGTAAAGGAAGGACATTAGACTAAAGGGTCTTTAATATTTTATATGTATGACTCTATCATCCTAAGAAAATAAAAAAGTAAATACATAAAAATTACATATTTTTGTAATAAATATATATTTAAATATAGAAGATACTTATGTGATAAACATACATATAAAAGTATGTAAATGAGTGTATAAATATATACACACAAACAATATGTATATAAATACACAAATATACTAGACACACATATGTGTGTATGTATAAATACACAAACATAAGTTAAAAGTTAATGGAAAATACTTTCCAGGTAAGGGGAATCAGATAATGGGGGTCATGCATGAGATGAATTTTGCAAAGAGCTAGAGACTTCAAGAGGTGAAGGTAGGGTGGGGAAGGAGAGGGGACAACATTCCAGGCATCAATGAGGACAATCTGTGCCAGGGCACATGAGACAGGATGTGGAATGCCATGGATTGGATACAGCAAGGCCAGTTTGACTGGCATGCAGAATGTGGGAGTCTCGTGGATTCAGTTTACAAAGTTAGACCAAAAGCCAGACTAGACTGTACTGATTTGAATATAAATTATAATTTTGACTGAATGTGGTATATCAATAATGTTGTTTTCCAATGTTTATATGTATGTACATATACACTATGCATATATGTACATATAGATGTATGCATACACATGTATGTATATACCACCCACATTTATGTCATATTGTATATTTATTTGTATATTGTGATAGGTAAAATTTATATTATAATAATTGCAATAATAAATTGTAACAAAATAATATATTTGTATATTATAAATATTATATATTATAATAATGTATATGTAACATATATTAATGTATATTTTTATATATTATATATTTTAAATAATGCATATATATATATTACACATATTTTAAAAATCAATGTGTGTGGTTTGATGGAAAGAACACTAGATCTGGAGTCAGATAGCATAGTTCCTGAATCTAATACAGATCATTTTTTGACTGATCCTCATTTTTTTCATCTATATAAAGAGGAAATTGGATTCAGTTCCTTCTAATTTTAAATCTATATTCCTCAGAATAACATATAGCCTCACTATGACTCTGGGATGTAGATGCTATTATTGGCTCCTTTTTACATGTGAGGAAACCAAAGCAGGCAGAGGTGAAGAGTGACTTGCTCAGGATTACACAAAGGAGTAAGTATCTGAGGCTGCATTTAGAATACAGGTCTTCCTGACTTCAAAACTATAGCGCTCTCCACTGGGCCACCTGGCTGTCTTGAGTAATAAATTCTTTCCAAACCCTTAGTCCTTTCCTTCATTCTACCTAGGACTTATTGTGCTCAGTAGTATGGATGCCTCTATAATAAGCCAAATCAATAGCTGGTGGAGAAATACTTTGGGCCCTTTCTGGTAATAATTCAAATCAATACAACAAACATGTTTAAATGTCTACTGTGTAGAACACTGAATAATCTTGTGTGTAATTAATCTCAGGCTACATTCCCTAAAGTAATTATAGCCTATGGTAATTATGTAGATGGTGTTGGTCAGGGAGTGGTAGAATATGCTACTATATCTGATTTGGCAGTCTCTGAATATAGTAACTCAATTGAGGAACATTGCTCCAGAAATATCTACACTTTATCTCAGTTACCTTTCAGAGGGTGATAAACCAGCAGATTAGTGCTTTGGTTTAGTAGCACTCAGCTAGGAAGCTGAGGATTCCCTTATCACGGAATCACAACATTTGAGAATGAAAGGGACTTTGGAGGCCTTTTCCCCAACCCAAAAGGAATCCTCTTATTAAAATAGCACTAATTATAGATAACAATTTGGTTGTGCTTTAAGATTTGCAAAGCACTTTTCACCTGTTATCTCATTTGATCATCTCAACAACTTCAATTATAGATAAGAACACTTTAGATCTGAGACTTCAGTGATTTGCCCAAGCAATTAAAGATCCTGAGGCAAGATTCAAACTCAGGTTTTCAGCCCAATACATAGTCCACTCAACCCCCCAGTTGTCTCCAGTGGTTACCTAGACTTTGCTTGAAGAAGTCTAAGCAGAGAAAATCTATCACCTCTCAAATGGAGTAGGATCCATTTTTGGATGGCTCTGTTTATGAGGAAGATTTCACTGACATCAAGCTCAAGGCCCCATTTTTGCAGTTTGTACCCAATGTCTGGCACTGCTCTCTATGCCCAAGTAGTACAAATCTAATCTATCTTGTGCATGATAGCTCTTTTGTGTGGAGAAATGAAATCTGAAGTCCTGAGAATTTAATTCAATTGTTCAGATTAATGTGAAGTTTTTGCTTAACCTACATAGAGTCAGCAAAATGAGTTCAAATTCAGGCTCAGACACTTTACAAGCTGTGTGACTCTGGACAAGTTGCTTAACCCCATTTGCTTCAGTTTCCTTATCTGTAAAATAAGCTGGAGAAACAAATGGCAAACCATGTCCTTGATCTTTGCCAAGAAAACCCCAAGTGCAATCACAGAGAGTCTAGAATGACTGAACATTAACAAAAACATTAACATTAAAAAGAAATGGCAAACCCCTCTTTGTATTTCTAGCAAAAAACAAAACAAAACAAAACAAAACAAAAAACTATATGGGGTCACAAAGAACTAGGCACAACTTAAGAATGCTTCAACAACAACAACCTTTCTCCTTTCTAGTTCTCTTGTGTAACTATTCCTTGCTTTCTAACTATACTCTTTATCACTCTAGTGCACTGATGATTTCATTAATATAGGTAAACATGCCTTCCAATGGGACAGATAGAAACTTTTCGTCCATGTGCTCTAGTTAATCTTCCCCAACAGGTTGCTGGAGTGCATGTTGTAATCTAATCAATTGTGTGACTGCCATAGAAGTCACATGTATGAAAGCCAGCCTTTTTACTTCTATAGATCCATTAAGGATGATATGTTTTCTTGATATATGCATGTGTTAATTTCAAAGCTTTTACAGAGAAAGAAAAGAAAACATGTATTGGTTATTTTTATTGATAGCAATAACAGTTATTGATATTTTCCTAATAACAATTTTGGAGGTAATAATAAGGTTCAAGATTTTTCCAAGAAATTAATCTAGTCCAGTGGTTCTCAAACTTTTTAATCAAAAGCCCCTTCATATTCTTAATATTTATTGAAGGCTCTCCAAAGAGTTTTTTATTCATGTGGGTTACATATATGCATTTACAGTATTAGAAATTTAAAATATTCTGGTATTATCATGAAAATACTTTTTCTTTTTACATAATGGACTTCCTGAATCTAGGGGACTTCCACACTTTGAAAACTATTGGTCTTATATATTAGCCATGAAAAGAAACCTCAAGATCAGGGGTTCTCAAGCCACGGCTTGTAGGGCCAGATGCAGCAGGCTGAGGACATTTATGTAGCCCGCCAGGTTGTGGCAAATGGGCTGAGGGGCAGAGACAGCGTGTGAGTTTTTGTTTTTTCTATAGTCTGGCCCTCCAACAGTCTGAGGAACAGTGAACTGTCCCTCTATTTAAAAAGTTTGAGGACCACTTTAGATTCTTTATCATTCAAGATAGTACTTAGTTGTTTTTTTTTTTTTTAAGTATTTTATTTGCCTTTAAACACTAATGAAATAATAAGAGATTGTTAAGGTTCTATGACTAGGAGACATAATTCCTTTGAAATTTTTATCTTATTACCAGGATTCTAAATTCAGCAACAGAACAGTGTCTCACACTAGGTATTTGACAGTATTTTCTCTACTTAGCTACTGGGTCCTTAAAGAGGAAAACATAAAAATTCTGACTTAAATAGAATAAGTACACAAATAGTGGAGAAGGGAGGTTAAGCCCTAATTTTAAAAAAGTTATTCTATTACACTAAGATAATAAAAATAGATTCTCTCTAATCTATAAGCATATTTTTAGTCACATAGTTTCTTTTGTGTCAGAATAATGCATAAGCAAATCCCTTTAATTACTCAGACAGATTTATGGGTCTAAAAATAATAAATGTGGAGTTTGGAGCTGGCTTCAACTCTAAATCCTATGATTTGCTTGGTCCAACCCTCTTATTTTCCAAATTAGGAAATAGGCTCAGAGAGGGCCAGTGATTTCCCCCCACCCCAAGGTCACAAAATCAGTTAGTGGCATCTAAGCATTTCTTGACAGAACCCAGTGCTTTCTTTTTTTATAAAGCTTGTTTGATTTTTCCACAAAAAAAAAAAAAATAAGCACAAATAAAACATAAATAAAATGACCCCCAGAGATAGGAAAATAAAATTTAGGTGAACAATTTCATAAGATTAAAGGAGTTTTAGAGATCAGTTGGTTCAAATCCTTCACCTTCAGAGAAGATAAAGGAAGGCCAAAGTTGTGACTAGCCCACCATCCCATAAATGGTAAACAGCTGAGTTGAGATTGAATATATATCCAAGGTCTTGTAAAACAATGCTCTTTTCTCCAAATATACATCCACAGAAGTTAATAAGTTTTCACTCGGGCAAGGTCAGACAGTTATCTGATAAATTTTCAAAAAACCCTGACATTTCTCAGGGTTCAAGCTAATTGTGTAAGATGTGAGATAGATACTATATCCGCTAAGGAAGAATCAAAGTACACTCCACCTCTTCTCATTCTGTACCTGCCCTTGGAACTTAAGATACTATAACTAAGAGAATTTGATTATCTGATCCTCCCTGGAAGCAGCATTAGAGCCTCTTTCCTAAAAATATCCTTGAAACAACCACTTTTAAAGTCTAGAGGGGGTGAAATTCATCCTGCTCCTTCCTAAGGCTCTACACTGGGTGAGGGGGGGGAATAAAAATGTAAGAGTATCATATCCAATATGCTCAGACATTGTGTTCCTTCTCCAGTCTCAAATTCAAAAACATCAAGAGAGTAAAGCCATATTGTTAAGACTATGAGTACACCTCTTAAAGAAAACTTCCTAACAATGAAATCCATCTGAATATAGAATGGATGGTTTTTGGAGTGGTGACTCCTACCAATGGAAGTGTTCAGGGAGTAATTACAGCATCACTTACCAGAAACATGGCAGCAGAGCTCTAAATTTCTTACAGCTCTATGACGCTATTCTAAAAAGCTAAACAAAAAACTTGACACCCTCATAATAGTTTTCAGAATTGTTGTTTGCAATAATGAATCTCTAAGGGAAAAGAAAAAACATATTAAACACTATAGCAACTGCATAGACATTGTTACTTAAAAGGTTCAGCCAAAGCCCAGCCTGTCTCAAAATAGCATAAAGCATCTTCCTTTTTTAAGTTGGTCTGAAATTCCTTAGGGCCCTGATTAAAAATACATAAATATTGCCTGAGTAGGGAAGGTGGCTTTCTCCCACTAAAATGGATTAATTTATCAGATTAGCTAGTTATTACTTTAAAGAAGTATTCATGAATAAATTTCAAAGAAAGAGGAGACAAGAACAATTTAGTGACAAGTCCTAGGTAGTGAAGAAGTCGGAAGGAGTTGGGAGGGAAGAATTGCAGATTGAGAATAGCTGGCTGGAGGTTGCCAATGCAAAGAGGGCAAAACATAAAAAAACATGGCAACCAGAAACACCTGCTTCACAATTTTGCCCAGTAGCCTATATTAAATGACAATTTATTTTTTGCTTATAGTGACAGGATTCCATTTGGAGCCTGCTTTTATTTCACCAAAGCATGAAAAATGATTTAAACTGGTTTTTACAATGAAATAAACTGATCCTTTATAAATCTTCCTCAAGAAACTATAAGCTCTTTATGGATAAGAAGCATGTTTTATATATCTTCCTATTTTCCTGCTTCCTTGTCCTGATACCTAAGAAAGTGCTCAAATAGTTGATAAATGAAAAGTGGAGTGTTTCTTGACTCTTGGCACATATAAAGTAACAGAAAGATAACTTGGAGTGGTAGATAAGAGTGCTAGTCTAGAAATCAAGCAAATCTGGGTTCAAGTTTCACCTCTGTGAGCAAATCATCCTCTCTGATAACTCAGGCAACTAATAAGGCTATAAAGCAATAAATGGGTTCCAACTTGAAGAAATCAAAGATCGATGCTATATTGATGATGTATGTATGTTCCCATTCTGCTTAGCTAGAAGTAATATAGTAGAGATTGAAAAGTTACTTCCATAAAAGGTCTCTGATAATGGATTTGTTTTGTTTTGGGTTTTGTCTTTCTAGTCACTTTAAAAATTCTTATTGATCAACTGGCTTTACATTTCTGAAAAGTTCACTTCAAACAATTCAATAAGTAAATAGCTCATTTCCCCCTAAGCAATTATTCTCTGATCTGAAAAAAATTATACATAACCTTGGAGAGATATTGTTTGCTTGTGACAAATATGTGCATGAAGAAAAATATTTGGCAAAAGGGGAACTAATTTTTTGTTAAAAGCTAAGAAAGTTTTTTTTACATCAGACATTTAAAATATCAATAATATGCCCATAGTTTAAAATGATACACTTTCACCAGGAACAACTATTCCTGCTACTTTCTTATCTGAAATTTTTACAATATAGCAATTGTAGAGTTTTACCATACAAAACAGTTTACTGGATTGAAAGCTAACCTTGGAGCCTGGAAACCCTGAGTTTAAATCCTACCTTTAACAAATACTAGATGTGTGATGCTGATGAAGTGACTTAAATTAATTTTAAACACCTAATTTTAACAATAAATGATGAATGACTAGTTCATTAAATGAAAATAAAAATCTGGGGAGGCCCAAATGTGCAGCATAACTTGTCATAACATTTCACAAAATTTCAAAATATTGAAGTAGACAGTAGAACAAAGAGCCCTGGCTTTGATGTTAGAGAATCTGGGTTCAAATCTTATCTTTGCTACTTCAGAGCTGTGACCTCAGGTAGGTAATTTACATTTGGATCTCAGCATTCTCATGTATTTAATAAAAGCGTTAGCCTATGTGATTTGAGGTCCCTCTAGATTCTAAAATTATGGAAAAGAAATGCTCATATTTGTCTTCAAAATATGCAGCATTCACTCTACATTATTCCAATTAAATTTCCTGGCTATTTTACAAAGCAAATTGCAACAAACTTTCTTTAAATTAATTCTAGTATCTATTCAGAGTCTTTTAAAACAAGAAGAATTGACACTTCCCTTCCCCAGGGAATAGTAACTTTTAAAAACTGCCTTCTACAAGAAAGCTTCAAGCTGAATAGTTGGTATTATAAGCATATCTTTAATTGATATTATGGACTTCTCAATTGTGAGCAAATCTTTAATCTTCAAAACTCGAGCATACCTGCCTTTGGCTTTCTGCTTTCTTTGAAAACACATCTTATTTCAAGGGTTAAAAGATATCCCACTGCCACAGAATTTCTATTCTAATTGTACTATATTTTCAAAAGGATATTTAAAGACAAAGCTCCAACAGATCCACAATCTCCAGAGCAATATTCAAATTTGATGAAAAGTCAAAGAAATACAGATGTTTTGATATCCTAAACTTTTTCAGATGGTGGGGAAAAACACTAGACTAGAATTAGAATACTTGAGTTCTAATTCTAGCCAGTCAGAAAATAAACATTTATTTGATGCATGTTGGATGCAAGTAACAGAAAGCAGACCAGTGTACATGCACCATTGAGTATATGGGGGAGAGGATTCGAGAGTGGAAGAGCACTGGATAAGATTGTAAAGAATTTTAAAAGAGGGGGCAGCTAGATGACACAGTAGATAAAGTGTCAACCATGAAGTCAGGAGGACCTGAGTTCAAATTTGACCTCAGACACTTAAATACTTCCTAGTGTGTGACTTTGGGTAAGTCACTTAATTCCAATTGCCTTAGCAAAAAAAAAAAAAAAAAAAAAAAAAAAAAAAAGACAAAGTATATTATATTTGATCCTGGAAGCAAATAGGAGCCAGTAGAGTTGAAATGACACAGTCAAACCTATGCTTTAGAAAAATCACTTTAGTAGTTAAGTAGATGATGGAATGGAGTGAGAAGACTTGAAGCAGGAAGATCAATAAGAAATCTGTTAGAATAGTACACACAAGAAGTGATGAAGGTCAGAACTACAGTGGTGGCTAGGTGAGAAGATAGAAGGAAATTTATAAAAGAGATGTCTTGAAGGTAGAAATGACAAGATCAGGCAATGGATTAGACACATAAAGTGAATATACTTGAGAAATCATAGATGGTAATGAGGCTCCACACCTTAGGGAGTGAGAGGTGGTACCCTCAACAGTATTAGAGAAGTTGTTAGAGGGAAAGGTTTGGGGGAAATGGTGAGGCCATTACTTTCAGCCTTCTCCAAGTTTTAATTTCCTCATCTAAGAAAGATCTAACCTAGACATTTGAAAAATGGACCAGATAATTTCCTAAGGTCTCTCTCTTACCTTGAAATAATGATTCTAAGTAATTTCAAGTGTTGGACAAAGTAGACAAAAAAATGAATATAATCTAATGACTTTTCCCAGCAGCTAATATTATAATAAAGAAAAAGTAAGTTCTTCGAAAACAGGGGCTCTTTTTGCTTTTCTTTGTATTGAACTCAGCACAGTTCCTGATACATAGTATATGCTTATCAGAAGCTTAATGAATAATAACTAATGTTAATAAGAAACAACTCCATTCAACAGATGATAAGGTTCTCCAGATGCACCCTTTTCTGACAGCACCAAATTGAGTACACCAAGCTCCAGAAAATTACAGGAATCTCTTGGGAGCTAGCAATCCACATGGGAAAAGCAAGTATATAAAGAATGCATACTGCCCAGATTCTGATATGCAAAATGACAAGCAGCAAATTAAGGCAGTATACATATCTTGAGCCCTACAAATAGATAATAAGACACAGAATTAAATATGAGAGCCAGCTGGATAGCATTTGTGAAACTGCATAATACTGTCAATGATCCTAAGTTTCCCCCTGCTGCCAAAGCCCATATTTTTTTTTCTCTCTTGGTAATACTACGAAAATGGATGGAGGAAAAATCTAAAATGTGGATAACTCAAGAGGCAATAGAAATGATTGTAGAACATTACCAACTATGATTTTTATGTGAGACATAACACAAAAAATATACTCAAGTCAACTGAATCAATTGAACTATACTCGGTTCTGAAAGAGTAAGAAAATCTGACTGCTGAGCCACTATGAGTGATATCTGAATGATCATGGTACCATCTCTTTAATGATCAATTCTGGAATTTTCCTAGGAGTTGTAAGTCAAGATCACTGACAAAAAATGTCATTAAAGAGATGGCTGGCAAATACCTAAAAAGGAAATGATTACAAAAATCAAGAATGATTCCATGATGAACATATTCTGCCACTATAACTTCATTCCTCTTGTTGATAATATTATTAAGGTAGTGAGGGAGCTGCTGTAAATATTATTTACTTAGATTTCAACTTCTGAAAAAACACTCATCCCATTCCTATGAAGAAAAGGAAGAGATGTTAATTAGACAATAATACAATCAGATAGATTCATAACTGATTAGATGGCCGAACTAAAGAGTAGTAATTAATGATAATGTCAATGTACCAAGAGCTCTTCTGTGGAGTACCCCATGGATTTGTTAAACAGCTCTGTGCTGTTTAACATTTTTAATCAATGATATTAATAATGGCATAAAGGTATGCTCTTAATTTTGCACCAAGATTGAGAAGGATAGCCAACATAGTAGATGGCAAAGTTAGGATTCAAAAGGATCTAACAGCCTAGAGAATTGGGCTGAATCTAATAAAAATAAATTCAACAGGAATAAATGTAAAGTTTTGAATTTTGGTACAAAAAATCAACTTCATAAGTATCAGTGAAGAGAAGCATGAATAAGCATCTGTTGTTCTGAAAACAAGCTCAATGAATAAGAGTAGGATATGATAGCCAAAATGATCTTGGGGTATATTAAGAATAGCATAGTATTCAGCAATAAGGAGAGAATAGTCTCTCTATACTTCCCCAACCCTTTAAGAAGCTAACTCTATTCTACAGGACTGTATATAAACAATGCAAGGTCAAGCTGTAGCCTCTACCCCAAAAATCTCTCCAGCTCTTCAGGAATAGTATTCACACAGAAATATTGAATAAATTATTTAACTTCACAGTATTCTAGGGCTGTCTCTTAAGATTTTAAATTGCTACTGGTAAAAAGACTTTCCTTACTTGGGAGTTCCCTATATTAAATAATAGATTACATATATACATATGTGTGTGTGTGTGTGTGTGTGCGTGCGTGTGTGTAAGCTTCTGGAATATAAGGATTATTTCATTGCACATGTTTAAGATATATTGGATTACTTGCTGTCTAGGGGAGGAAGTAGGGGGGAAGGGAGGAAGAAAAAAATTTGGAACACAAGGTTTTGCAAGGGTGAATGTAGAAAACTATCTTTGCATGTATTTTGAAATTTTTTTTTTTTTTGCTGAGGTGATTGGAGCTAAGTGACTTGCCCAGGGTCACACAGCTAGGCCACATTAAGTGTCTGAAATCATAAAGTTAGTATTTTTTTTAAAATAAGGATTATTTCATTCTTTGTGTATCCTCAGTGCCCAGCACAGTGCTTCCATCAAACAAGGTGCTAAATAAATCCTTGGTGATAGAAATATCAAAATACCTCATTGATAGTCATATAAATTGCCCTGGGGGGGGTAGGTGCTACAATTATACCCATTTTACAAAAGAGAAAACTGAGGTTGGCAGTGACCTTTCCAAGATCACAAGGGTAGTGACTGAGGCCAAATTTGAATTCAGATCTTCTTCACTCCAGGTCCAGCATTCTACCCACTATATCATCTAGCTGCCTCTAAACAACTGGACTTATTTATATACCTCTAAGATGTGTGATTTCTTCTATGTGGACACTACCTCCATTGACACAAATTGAAACTTTTACACACCTTAATATGATCATCTTCATAAATAGTTATGGCACTAAACTAAACATTACCTGGGTACCAACTTTCTGGAGATGAGTCTTTCCAAACTCAACAAGGTCCATACTCAAACAGACTATATCCCTCTTTCCACCAGAGTTTGTCTTTTGCAGGAAGGGATTTAGAGAATTCATGATCACCTCCATACTAGAATGAATCACCACAATATAACTTAATAGAAGGAACTGACACCGCATAAATTTTCTAGATAGTGCAGTGGATAGAATGTTTGGGCCTGGAATCAAAAAGACTCCTCTTTTTGAGTTCAAATCTGGTTTCAGACACATGACTGTGACCCTGGGCAAGTCATTTAAGCCTTCAGCTTCCTTATCTGTAAAATGAACTGGAGAAGGAAATGGAAAACCACAATGATATCTTTGCCATAAAATGACTAAAAAACAATTAAACAACAACATTAAATTCCCTATCCCATAACATATGAGCTAGTTCCCTAAAAATTAATTCTTCTTTCAAATTTATACACATTAAATTCTAAATGTTTTTTTATACCCTTTACATTTGCTGCTCCTAGACAAAGGCATATTTGAGAAACCTCAATAATTTGTGTCTTTTTGGTTTGGGAAATGAGATGGGTAGAGAAAACAACAACAACAACAATAATAACCTCAAGAAAGGCATTCAGACTCCTCTCCCCAGGGTTGCTTAGAAAGACAAAGAGTTCTCACATTAAGAATTTTCTTTCCTTTGAAATTTTCTTAGCACAGTTAGCAATCCTTCCCCCTAATCTTTCCTTTCAGTTCTTTCTGGAAGAATTAGTACCGTTCCCAGGGAAACGCTGCAACAATTCTGACTGTCCTCCAACGTATTCCACATCAACTCCTCTGCTCATCATGGCGGCTACCCCACCCACTCTAGATCTGTGCTTTGCTGTAGGTGTCTTCTCAGCTGCAGTTACTCTGACTGCAATACTTTCTGACAGTTTTCTGAAGCCAAGTTAATTAAGTTTCTCAGCTAAGCTTCAGATTTCTAATCCCCCACTCACTGAAATCCTATTTGGATCCTCAAGTTTCTAAAGAATTCTGGCTTTTAAAATTTTTTTAAATTTATTTTATTTATTTATTCTGTTTTATTTTCTTAATTCAACAAACATTTATTGGGCACCTACTACATGCAATAATATCAATATGTAGATAAAGCTACAGTCTAGTAGGCTTTTTGTGATTTTTTTCACTCTGCACAGGTCAGTCACAGCCCAGTATCCTATTGTAATTCCAAAAAGAGAATTCCATGACAAAATGTCTGTCATACTTCAAGTAGTGAAGAATCCATAAGACCTCAAAGCAAAATCCAATTCATATTTAGATCAGTTTTTTAATGACTCAGCCTCCTTGGCATTTGTTCATATATATCTATCTCTCAGCTTTTCTGGTTCAACTGACCTATTTTCTTTCATGAATAACAAATCTATAAAAATCTATAATGCTTCAAAAACCTGTTATAACCATAATATACAACAAAAATCTATAAAGCTTCAAAATATATTATAACCATAATATGCAACTAAAATATGAGTTGCTATCTTTGGGGAAACAAATGTAATATAGTGAATGCTGTGGAAGGGATTCTAATTCAGATTTGGATCACATTAGAGATCCTTTCCTGCTTTGTAATTTTACAATTTTGTGAAAGGAGCCTTCAACTTGGGTTCCTGAGTACATGCTCCTTATTAAACTTGTGATCTTAAACAAGCCATAACCTTAGTGTCCAAATCTGTGAAATTTCAAAAAAAAAAAAAATACTTGCACCAACTACCTCACAGAGTTGCTACTAGGATAAAAGTCAAAATAAACCCACAAGGCTTAAACTTTTTCCATGTGGCCCCTTTTCACTTAAGACATTTTTACTCAACCTCAGGTATATAAGTATATAAAATAGTTATACAAATCAAACTTTTATGATAATAAATCATAAAGAAATTTATCTTAAAAAAACTCTTTGATATACATATAATTTTACCATTTATTAAAAACAAAGGAAAAATTGCATACTAATAAGATGAATGTGTTTATTTACTTTTACACAAAGAATTAAATTAGAATATTTGACACTGTAGGATGTAAAACATTTAGAAATCTTTTTCTGTTGCCAAATTTTTCCCAACTTCCACATTCAGTTATCTACAATTTAAGATGATTTGAGATAAGATATGTAGAAAACTATTTCCTAACAGGAGTCCCTAATATCTTGCTTCATA
Organism: Sminthopsis crassicaudata; assembly: GCF_048593235.1. Classification (NCBI taxonomy): domain Eukaryota; kingdom Metazoa; phylum Chordata; class Mammalia; order Dasyuromorphia; family Dasyuridae; genus Sminthopsis; species Sminthopsis crassicaudata. Next base: position 388,067,857 of record NC_133620.1, on the reverse strand, counting down.
AATTACCTAAATGTCCATAAATAGATTTCCAAAAATTCTCTTTCAACTAAGTGGACATTCTTTCTCAATTCAAGGTGTTTATTGTATTCATATGAATATAATTTTCATATGAATATCAATATTCATTTTTCTATTGTTACAGGAATTGAATATGCATTTTAGTCACTCATCTGTTTATTTGTTGTTTGTCCATAACACTGTCTCAAGTATTTAAAGTACAGTACTTTGGAGGCGGAAATCATATTTCTTTAATTCAATTTATGCAGCAAAGACATAATGATGAGGTGCAATAATTGGGGTGGGAAATCTCCTCTGGTCTGAGGTTCAGGTTCTATGTGAAAGAGTTTGCAAACCTGAAATCTGTGTGGCAAAAAGGGATTTATTGGCACTGAGAAGCCAGTTTGGTAGGAAAATAGAATATAGCAAAGGTGGGCTACACTGAGAAGAAGATATCTTAACAGTTGGCCAGATCTTGTTTAGCACATCTGAAAAGATATCTGGGCATGTAGCTATATATATTGGGGCTTGCTTTGATCTTTGGCCTGGGGGTGGGGGGTAGGGCAACTCCTGAGAAACTGATTTTCAATTCAATTCAATCCAATTTTAAATTGAATGAGATTAATAACTGGGAGTCTGAGCCACTAAGAGTTGTTTGTGGCAATTCAATGGAAGGTGACTGACCCAGATCTCCAAATGAATGAAACCACTTACTTGGGAGTTTGCAGGCTTCTGAGACCCCCAAAAGATCTTAGTTTATGTCAATATTCTGAGTATTTTCCCTTCCTGACATGCTAGAGAATATCCTTCTCCAACTCTCCAGACTTCTTAACTGCCTCCTTTCTGTCCTCTAGAGTCTAGAAATGGTAGCACTCTACTATCTTATATATCCACTATTATATATCTCCTTGCACTCTCATATATATAATAATACACAATAATATATTATGTAACATAGAATATATATTGTTATATATAACATCATTATATATTATCTATGATAATATGATGATATGTATTACATATTATATATTATATTTCCTTGTTCTCTCATGTTGGTTAAATGACCTGAGTACCTACCACTCACACTGAGACTTAATCAACGGCATCATGCACTGGAAAGAATCCTGAATTTGGAGTCATTGTTTGAACATCTGATCTTTAATTCACTAGATACAAAGCCTTCAATTCTCGCTGGTCTAGTTTTCTGACCAGTTGGTCTCTCTATTCCCTTCCAGATCTTAAAAAAAAAATTCTTGGATTTGCATATTATTAATTAGCTGTTTTGTGTACATTTGTTTTTGTTTCCCAAATTCAATTTTTAGGCTCTTCATTGGAAGAAGCCCTATGTTGCATTTCTTTTATAACTTTCTGTGGTCTACCCCAACTATCTTCTCACCAGTTATCTTGCTATCCCTGTCCTCCCTTCTTTCCCCACTTCTTTCTATTTTTGAAATTATAATTATAATTAAATGGATACTCCCATCACCACTGGGTAAGATGCATCAATCTAATCATTTCCACTCAACTTATCAGCTCAATAACATTCAAAACTAAAATATGCCCCTATGGCCACCATACTCCTTTGTACATGCAGTTGCAAAAGTTATAGGATAATTTTGAGCTTTTAAAGCTTAACTTTTCTTAATATTTTAAAAGTATACTAAGACTTCTGGAACACTGTATATTGCTTCTGCCTATTCTATTGTCTATAAGCTGTAGGCACAAGATATATCCTCTTTGAAAGTAGAAACTGTCCTTGTTTTGTCTGCAGATGCTGCCTAGTGTTCTTCTAGATATACAGTAAGTGCTCAATAAACATTTACAATATATTCAATCCCAGACTTTATATTCCCACATTAATATCCTTACTTGCCACATTAATATCTAATGAACTAAGCCTGGACAAACACTAATTCACTAAGCATTAAGAACCTACTATGTGCAAGGCACTGTACAATACACTGGGGTTTCAAAGATAAAATGTCATCATCTCTATTCTCAAAAGGCTTACATTATATTGGAAGGAAACAACATGTAAACAAATAAGTAAACATATGATAATTTAAAGAGAAAGAAACCCCTAAATGGGGTTGGTTGACAGAGAAAACTTCATGCAGTTAAGTTGAATCTTAAGAAAAGACAAAGCTTTTAAGAGAGATGAGAAGGGAGTGCATTCTGGCATGGGAAGATAAGCTGCCTATGATAAGGCAAGGAAGGGGGAGAGATAAAACGCCATGTTTGGAGTAGACCAATTTTGCTAGAAAATGGCAAAGCATATGAAGGGGGAGGAAATATTAAATAAGACCAAAAGGTAGATTGAATCCAAATTATAGCAGATTTTAAATGACAGGCTGAGGAAAAATTATATTTTATCCTAGGTACAATAGGGAGCCATTTAAGATTTTTGAGTGAGGGAATGCTATACTAAGACTCATGCTTCAAAGTAATTTTTAGCATTGTGAGGGTGGGTGAAAATGGGGAGAAACAAGAAACAGGGAGACCTAAATGAATGTAAATTCATAGCCCACAAAATCATAGTGGGCTTTAATTCTATGTAAGAGCTAGAAGTGAACCTGGAAATCATATAGTCCAGCATCCTTATATAAATGAGGAAACTAGGGCCCTAACCGATTAAGCAGTTCAACCAGGATTCAAACTCAGATGACCTGACTCCAAATATAGGGTTCTCTTCACTAAGCCACACAGTCTGAAGGAAGAAAGGAAAGAAGAGAAAGGAGTAAGATGAAAGACAGAAAGAAAACTCTGCAACAAGAGAAAGTATAATTTAAGTGACAGACCACAAATTATTGACTACTCTGGACATCAATTTCTTCATTTATGATACCTCTGAGGCTCCCAGTTTATGAGATAAGAGACAATGAAGGTCCAAGTTATAATAATAATTGTGTGAGTAGAGATCCTAGATGCTGTAATTGTAAAAATGGCAGTCAAAGATATATCCAAGGTTGCATTATTAGAGCATTCCAATTTTCTCTACCACAATTTTACTCACTGGATTTCCCCAGTTTGAAATAGATTCCCTCCTCCACTTAATCTCCAAATTCCATCTATTCTTCAAGGATCAATTCAAATCCCACTTTCTACAGGAAATCTTCCTCAAAACCTTTTAATTCCAGTGTCTTTTCCCTGATAATTATTTCCAATTTATCTTGTATATAGCTTACTTTGTATATATTAATTTGCATGTTATCTCCTTCATTAGATTGTAAGTTCCTTGAGGGCAAGGGGCTATGTTTTGATTCTTTTTGTATCCCCACTACTTAGTACTATACAGTATTTGGCACATAGGAAGTACTTACTAAACATTTACTGATTGATTGATCTCATCTCCTCATGAAGCTATTCTATATTCATCTTTGAAGCACTGACAACTTACTGATCCCCAGAAGTATCTCTAAAAACAGTAGAACAAAAATCTGAAGCTCAGGATATTACCCCTCCACCTGGGTAGCAGAGTTCAACTTTGACATAAAGTTAAAAGTCAAGAAATAGGCTGGAGAGTTGAGCAAATAAAAAAAAAAAAAAAAAAAAAGAACCTAATCATAAGTAACTGTTATGATAAGAGGGAAGATCAAGACACAAGCTCAGAAGAAGAAAATGATGACAAAACAGCTACAAGCAAAGCATAAAAGAAAAAATGTGAATTGGATATAAGCCCAACAAGAATTCCTGAAAGAGATTTAAAAGTATTTTAAAAATGAAATGAGAGGAAGAGGAAAAACCAGGAAAAGAAATGAGAACAATGCAAGAAAATTATGAAAAAAGAGTTAAAAGCTTGGTAACAGGAGCACAAAAAATACTGAAGAAAATAATAGCTTAAAAATAGAACTGGCCTAATGGGAAAAGTACAAAAATTCACCATAGAAAACAACTTCTTAAGAATTAGAACTGGATAGGTAAAAGCTGATGACTCCATGAGACATCAAGAAAGAATAAAAAAAAAAAAGTCAAAAGAATGAAGAAAAAAACAAAAGAAAAGGATAAACTACTTTATTGGAAAACAATCAGAGAGAAATAGTTTAAGAAATATTGTACTATCTAAAAGCTGTAATAAAAAAGTCTCATATTTAACTACATTAACAAAGAAATTAACAAGGAAAACTACATTGATATCCTAGAATCAGAAAGTAAAATAGAATTCAAAGGATACACCAAGCACCTCCTAAAAGTAATCCCAAAATGAAAACCATCAGGAATATTATGACCAATATCAGAGCCCTTGAGATCAAGGGGAAAATATTGCAAGCATTCAGAAAGAAGTAATTTGAATATTGTGAGGCTATAACTAGGACCACACAAGATTTAGCAGTTTCTATAATAAAGGATCAAAGGGCTTGGAATATAATACTCTAGAGAGCAAAAGTCTTGTGGATGGGGGGGAATGGATATTTAATAACATAGAGAACTTTTAAGCATTCCTGATGAAAAGATCAGAAGTGAATAGAAATTTTGACTTTCAGCTATAAGATTCAAGAGAAGTATAAAAAAGTAAACATGAAAAAGAAATCAAAAGGTAATTAATAAGGTTAAACTGATTTCATTCCTATATGAAAATAAGATACTTAAACCCCTAATAGTTTTATCATTATTAGGAAAATCAGAACAAAATTAAATAAAGAGATGAGAAAAAGGGATGCATTGAGAGAGGGAGAATGGAGAGGTATAATGAGAAAAATTATTTCAAAAAAAGAGGCATGAAAGAAAGCTTTTACAGTAGAGAAGAAGATAGGGTGGGGGATAGCAAGGAACAATTGAACCTTATTCTCAATGGAATCAGCTCAAAGTAGGAATAACATACACAGTCAATTGGATATGGAAATCTATTTTACCTTACAGGAAAAGGGGAAGAGGATAGGAGAAAATTGGATGGTACTGATACAAGGGAGGATGGATTAAGAGAGACAATAATCTGAAGCAAAACAAACTTTTAAGGAGGGATAGGGTAAAATGGGAGAGAGAGAAGATTAAATAGGAAGAAAATTAGAATAGAGGGAAATACAAATTTTGGCATTGTAATTGTGAAAGTGAATGGGATGAACTAGACCATATAATAGATGGACGAATGGATTAAAAACTAGAATCCAACAATATGTTGTTGACAAGAAACATACTTGAAACAGAAAGACACACACAGAGTGAAAATAAAGGGGTGGAAAAAAATCTATTATGCTTCAACTGAAGTTTTAAAAAAAGCAGGAGCAGCAATAATGATCTTTGAGAAAGCAAAAGACATAAACAAAGAAAACTACTTTTTGCTAAAAAATAATTTAGACAATAAAACAATATCAATACTAAATGTATAGGCACCAAATGGCTTAGCATCCAAATTCTTAAAGGAAAAGTTAAATGAGTTATAGAAGTGAATAGACATTAAATCTATACTATCAACTTTCCCCTCTCAGGATTAGATAACCTAACTAAAAAGTAAACAAGAAAGATGTTAAGGAGATGAATAGAATTTTTAAAAAGTTATGGTAGCTCTCTGGAGAAAACTGAATGGGAATAGAAAGGAGTATACTTTTTTCAACTGTACATGGAACCTTCACAGAAATTAACCATGAATTAGGATATTAAAAACCTGACAACCAAAGGTAGAAAAACAGAACTTTGAATGAATCATTTTCAGATGATAATGCAATAAAAATTATATTCAATAAAGGATCTTGGAAACAGATTAAAAATTAATTGGAAACTAAATAATTTAATCCTAAAGAAAGAGTGAATCAAAGAACAAGTCAAAGAAACAATAAGTAATTTTATTAAAGAGAATGACAACAATAAGATAATATACCAAAATTTATGGGATGTAGCCAGCACAGTACCTAGGGAAAATTTTACCTCTAAATGTTCATAACAATAAAATTGAGAAAGAGCAGATCAATGTATTTTGCATGCAACCAGAAAAATCGGAAAACCAAACAAATTTAAAATCCCCAATTAAATTCAAAATTGGAAATCTTGAAAATCAAAAATAATTAATAAAGTCAAAAGAAAGAAAATTATTGAACTAATAAATAAAACTAGAAGCTGTTTTTATGAAAAACAATAAAATGGTCAAACCATTGGTTAATTTAATTTTTAAAAAGAAAACCAAATTACCAACATTAAAAATAAAAAGGATGACTAAATAAAGATGAAATTAAAGCAATTATTACATGCTATTTTGCCCAATTACATGCCAACAAATCTAACAATCTAAATGAAGTGGATCAATATTTACAAAAAATATAATTTTATCAGATTAATAGAAGAGAAAATAGAATACTTAAATAAAGGCTAGGATGGGGAGTATAATAAAGGGTCCTTGAATATTTATTGAGTAAAGTCAATGACACTTGAAGCTTTTTGCCAACCAGACTTTTTGCTTGATCAAGTTAATTCAAATGAAATTCAATAAATATTTACTAAATCCAAACCATTATTTAACTTAAACATCCCTTTTCCTCAGAGAACACAGTGTGGTATAATGGAATGAACTTTAGCCTCCTTCTCTTTCTCCTTAAGAGAGTATATCATGTATCTCTATACACCTCTCATATTGGCTAAGATGACAGGAAAAGATAATGATTAATATTGGAGGGAATGTGGGAAAACTGGGATATTAACACATTGTTGGTGGAGTTGTGAACTGATCCAACCATTCTGGAGAGCAATTTAGAACTATGCCCAAAGGGCTTTCAACTGGGTGTACCCTTTGATCCAACAGTTTTTCTAACTGGGTCTATATGCCAAAGAGTCATAAAAAAGGGAAAAGGACCCATATGTGCAAAAATGTTTGTAGCAGCCCTTTATGTAGTGGCAAGGAACTGGAAACTTCCCATCAGTTGGGAAATGGTTAAATAAGTTATGGTATATGAATGTAATGGAATTTTATTGTTCTATAAGAAATGATCGACAGGATGATTTCAGAAAGGCCTGGAGAGATTTACATAAACTGAGTACATGAAGTGAGTAGATAGAATCAAGAGAACGTGATGATCAACTGTGATGGACTTGGCTCTTTTTAATAATGACTTTTGATGGAGAGAGCCATCTGCATCCAGAAAGAAGACTATGGGGACTGAATGTGGATTACAACATAGTATTTTCACCTTTTCCGTTGTTGTCTAGGGGAAGAGGTAGATAGAAGGGAGGGGGGAAATTTGGAACATGAGGTTTTGCAAGGATGAATGTTGAAAACTATTTTTGCAGAAACAAAAAGCTATTATCAAAGAGAGAAAAAAGACAGAGAATCAAGAGAGAGACAGACAGATAGAAAGAGACAGAGACAGAGAAAGAGAGAATATCATGAAGGGCCTAACCTGAAGCAAGTATCTACACAATACAATTTTATTTAAAAAATTAACAACAGAGATCCAAATATAGTAAATAAATTTTCCTTTCCTTCTCTCCAACATCCCATCCAAGTTTCTCTATGAATTAACTGAAGATAAGTACGCCCTCTATATTCATGGACACTTTACGTACATGCCAATTTATTACCATATAGGGATTGGACTGGTGTCTACAAAGATAAGCATTAAATACAAACTTCTGTGCTCTATTGAGAGAACAAACATTTTCAGCATTGCTGCTTTGACAAGTCACCTGATGATTAGATTTCAGTTAATAGCTAAACATATATTAAAAGCATGTCCTTAGTTACAGAAGTGGCTTGCTTCCAGGAAATGAGCTACAAAAATACTCAACAGTACACTGTGAGAAGCTGTATTTAGCTTGAAAAGGAAGACACCCCAACACTGTATCAGATATAATTAAATAATATGTGGTCCACTGCAATGATTACAATTGAATAACCTTATCATCTCAATCTTTTCAACATTAATATTTCAAACTTTATAATTGACACTAATGTTAATTTTTCTCTCCAGAAGTTGTGATTATTATCTTGTTTTACAGAATATATACACTTCTTTCCTTCATTAAAGATCTACTCTAATACTTTATGGAATTGTGGAGGCCAATTCTGAGTTCTCAAAAATTATATTAGAATCATGTCAACCTAAATAGATATTACCAAGCTGGAAAGATTTTTAGTAAGGGCTTAGGAATTGATGGTATTTATCAACTAAGCATCAGCCTAGTTAAATTTGGAGAGACTCATTATCAGATAATTTAGCTACCAAGAGACTACATTTCAGCCTCAGAAATTCTCCCTACCAAAAAGAAAAAATCACCCATCAAAGGCAAGCAGGAGCCATGATCTGGGTTAATTGAGAAAATATCCACACTAATAAAAATCATACATATCATAATGTATTTTTCCTATCCATAGCAATTAAAGGCACACTTGGAAGATAAAGTTAATGCTTCCATTCAAATTCATAATATATCTACAGAACTTCCATAAACATAAGGAGGAGGATAGATTTATTATTTCTTTGTTATAGGTAATTACTATGTAAGAAAACTTCTTTTGCAAATGAGATCAGAACCTTCTCTACAAAAGAATAAGTGATTTGCCCAGAATCAAACAGCAACTATTTCCAGCCACGGGAACCACATCTTCCTGGCTTCAAGACCAGCTCTCTATCCTCCGTATCACACTGCCTACCATTTTGCTTCCTTTTAGCAAAAAAAAAAAAAAAGAAAAGAAAAAGAAAAAGAAAAGAAAAGACACCACACTCACTAAAATCCTTCTGCAAGAAGAAATTCCAAACCAAAGAGCCTGGATTAAGGTAGACCATGAAACCCTCTGAACTGTGGTTATTATTAGGCACTGCATCCATTGTAACCCTATAGACGTCATCATGTGTTACCAGCATCTGTTGACAGATTTCATACCAGGCATATCACTGAAATGGCAAGTGTGAAGAGGGTAGCCCATAATAGAAACAATGGCATTTTATTTTTGACCTGATCCAACAAATTGTCTCATAGGACATAAATGCAGTCCGCTGTCAGGGCTGAGATCACAGTTCAATATTACATTACTGACTTGAGCAAAAGCAGAATAGGGAATTTTTTGTAAAACTTTTATCACTGTTTTTTTTTTTAATATTGATGCCCTTAGAGCTAGTTCTTATAACATATTATCTCCTATATATTTTACTAGTCTCAAGTTAAAGAAACAAAATTTTTATTATAAACTCTTTAATTACATTTAAGTTCCAAGAATGCCAGGTTTGTTCTTTAATATATACTCCCACCAAATACTTTAAAGTTGACAGATTAAAATAACTTAACTTATACCAATTCAAGCAGTTAAGTATCCCAGGACTGTTTTTTAAGAATAGTCATTACATTAAAGAATATTTTAAATGGGGTTTTAAAACTTAGTGTCCCAGATGATATGTCTGTGTTATTCAAAAATTCACATTAACACATTCAATTAATAGTAATAATAACCTATTACTTTTCTCTATTAAAATGCATCACTTGCTTAAACCAATAATTTCAAAAAAGAATTCCAAATAATTTTTTCAAAAATATGGATTTATTTATGTTCTCTTCAGCATATGGGGGGGAGCAAACTTTGAAACAAAGATTTACTGACCTACATAAACAAAACTCTGCATGAACAACTTTTTTTTTAAAAAAAGAAAATATTTACATATTACAATTCAAAACTGAGAGGCTGGAGAAAAAAAGGAGTTTATTTTCTTTGAGGGCAAAGATACCACAATCAACATGAATTCTTTGTGTAGAAAATAAGACTAAATCCATGTATTTCTTTGGTTATTCAGATTAATCTCTGGATTTACTTGTGTAAACTTGTTTTATCATTCAATTTGGAAAGCTGATTCCTAAAAACAGAATTCATTAGTTTTGCTGGCCATGATATTTTAGTTAACTAACATTTCAAGAGTTTGTATTTTTCTCACTATAATTTGTGAAAACTCTCTTAAATTTTGAAATCTTATAGTTTTCCCTCTTAAATTCAATTTCCAATTTATTAATTCCAAAGTATTTCAAATTTTAAGGTGGAAGAAAATAGTTTATACTTTGAGAATTAGGAATAGGAAATTTAGATGTAATAATTTTTTAATCAAAAAAGATCCTCTAAGAAAAAGTTTACAAAAGAAAATCGCTCAATATAAAACAGAAAGAAAATAATGTGATATTTTGTTACTTAATGGGGAAAATGTGTCAGTTATCTAAAGTGTGAATCCCTTAATGGGAGTGGAGAAGTATGAATGTAAATATGTCTTCTATTCTCATTCAATTAAATCCAGAAATATTGCTTATATCTCTATTATATGCAAAATACTATAGCTATTGGAGAGAGTAAGATACCACAATTTCTTCCCTTAAGGAGATGTAGATAAGAATGACAAATGAATTCTAAGCAAAGTGCTATTAAAATTTTGAGGAGAAAGAAATCATTTTCAAATGGGTATGGGCATAAAAAAAGGAAAGCATCTTGGAGTATCTGACCTCGAGATATTTCACAAGGAAATGGTGACTAAAAGTAAAATCCAGACATGAAGAGTAGATAATTTGTATAAATGCTCAGAATCCAATCTTTCAGGTATGCATACATTGGGAGTTGGACTTGGTAGATATATGGATGAATTAGTGAGAGAAATACAAACATGACTGAATACATACGTCATTCACTCATCCTAAAGTCAATCCCTTAGAAGGGGAAGTTCCCTCTTGCTCCACCCCTTAGAAGGAAGGAAAAACCATAAAACCATATTACTTTTATCAGGACAACGTGACCAGAGGATTTGGGTTGAGAGGTCTCTATTGGCTTGCTGAAGAATCTTCTTATCCAATAAAAGCGCCGCAGCTTTTAACCTGGTGAACATTACCTATTTGTTCCAACCAAGAGAATCAAGAATGTTCCACTGGATCAGACAGCAGCCAACCAGAATGGAGAGGCAGAGTCAGTGTTTTTAGAATCTGGCTGACTCCTCTGTCCCCGGTGTTTACCTCAATGAACTATATTTAAATAGTGTAATAAAATGTCTTTTCACTGAATAATACTACCTGGTCCTAATATAGAATCTCTCTCCAAGGGGCTTGCACTCAAAGACATCTTTTAACTTTTGAGAGTATCTTTCTGAAAAAAGAGCTAAAGCAGAGAGCCCAGTTATCCTATTATTGGTATTAATAGACAATACTTTATCGATGATTCCAGCTTACTTTGTACAATGATTAAAGTTTTCCTCACAATAACCCTGTAAGGTGATTATTAACTGGAAGGAGGAGACTAATAAAACTTCTATATAAAAAGTGACCATAGTTCCTCTGCTAAGGTCAAAGAACTGGTTTGAGATTTCCCCCCCTACAATATACTTAAAACATTTTAGTATTATTCCCCCCAACAACTTTTCTTTCCACATATAAGCTATTAAAGCTTAAAATCGCACTAAGAGCTTTGGGATACGCTATATTTTGTATGTATGTGTCGATTATATATTGCACACACACATACACGCCCACACAATACACAATAATGTTTCCATCTCTGAAAATGGATTCCTTTCTAAGCATCCCTCCGGGATGGGAATAAGAAAGGTCGTGATAATACCTAACTCTGGGACAGGCAGAAAGATATCCCCCGCAGATCCCAGGTTCTTCTTTGGGGTGGGGGGGGAGGGTCTGCGCTGTAGCCTAGACATAAGGGACACCTTAGGGCCACGGCGGCGCCCGATTCCTTTGGCTGACCTTTCTCTGCTGTTTCTCCCAGGCGGGGTCCAGGAGCAGGTCCCGGTCCCATTCTTCCTCTTGGATCATGTATTCGTCATCTTCGTAGACGTAGTTGTACTGCACACCTGGCTCTATCTGGTTCATGGCGCTCAGGTTGGCTCACCTTCTTCGCAACGAGAAATACGCGCTGGGGCGGCTCCGAGAGCAACTCAGCCGGAGGACAGACGAGGGAGGTGGCAGGGCTCTCTCCCTTCTCGGAAGGCGCAGCTTACTTGGGAATCCGAGTTCTTGGAGGACGGGGACTTAGTGACACTGAGAAGCCCCGGGTGCACTCTACGTCGGGCCGGCTGGGCAGGTGGAAGGTGGCGGGATCGTTGAGCAAGCTACCTGTGTGCAAGTTGACCTTCGCGCGCGCCCCACTCGCGACTGCACGAGCCTTGCCTCAGCGGATGAGTCTCCAGCGAGCACCAGCTCAGGCTCGGAACCAGGACCGCGGCTGCTTAATATCCCCGCCACCTGTCACGTGGGTCAGCACAGACCGCGCCTGCTCCCCTTCCCCACCCCAAATACCACCACCCCCTTCATCCCACCCCTTTGCTCTCAGTCCTTCCAGAGCTCTAGCGCTGTCTCCCTCCCCACGCATAGACATCCCACCTCCGCTTCTCCTTTCCCTTTGCTCCCCAGTCTTCTCTCTTTTCTCCAGCTTCCCACGCCACGATCTTTGTGTGTCTCTTGTAAAGTAAAGCTTTTTCAGCAGCTCGCTCCCCATCCTTCAAGCCTTATCAGTCCCCTTCACGCCCGCCCCACCTATCCCTTGATTTTGTGGAGCTGGGTGCAGAGGTGGAAGTGCAGGACATTAATGGTCTGTGGTGTGATTTTACAACTCCTCCATCCCAGTCTCCTACAGCTACTGTTATCTTGGGAACTTTATTTCTCACGAAAAGGAGAGAAACCTAGCCTTCCCACGCCTCCTTTAATCACACCCCCCCCTCCTTTTTTCCCCACTGGCCTCCATCTCGATCTTTTCTGACCCTGGAGTGAAGACTACCTTTTTAAAGGTGTGACACACTCCTCTGAAAATGCCTCATCTGCTTCTGCATCTGCTACTCTCTAGTCAGAGAACTGTGCCCTAATACCCAGTTCGCAATCATCTAGACTTAGATTTCTTTCTTTAAAAACTCAAAAAAAAAAAAAAAAAAAAAAAAACTTATAATGGCCTCAGTGACTTGTGAATTCCTAAAGATACAACCACAAAATGGTATTTCCGGTATCTAGTTAAAATTTTGGAGTTGAATTTCTAATTCAAGACTTGGCCAATCAAGTTAAACTGAGATTCAGATTTTTAAAAGTAGAGATTCAGTGGAACTGGCTTGGATCCTGATACTACCTTTATGCTAGTTGGCAAGCTATTTTATATCTGTAGTCTTCAGCTTTCTCATCTGTAAAATGAGGTATGATCCTAGGGAGACTGGAAGAGTGATATTTGACCTGCTACTCATATATTTTCCAGTGACTGACAATATAGGCGCTAACAAGGCTGCTGAATTTCTCTACTGGAAATGTTTGACTCCTTTATGTGCCATAATAGACTGTCTTTGCACCTGTCATTGAAGTGCTAACTCTGTCCTGCCTTTTAAACACATAAAAGAACTACTAGGAATGGGTCAGGAACAACCATGGAATCTGCTAGGAGCTTTGAACAAATGTTCAAGGGTTACTTCAGAGCAGTCATCTCATTGGTATATTCAACTTACTGGGAAACTAAAGTGACTTGTTTTATCGAGTCTGCACAATTAAACCGAAAAACATGGTAACTTATTACTTCTTTTCTTTTTTAAAGGAGAGTAGTTAAGTTTTTATATCAATTGTCTTTGATTTAGAGATTAACAAAAAACAACCCACCTCTAATCAGCAAATGCATCATTATCATGTCTTTCAGCATATAATTATAGGAATAAGTGACTAATATTTTCCTGGCAAGAAATTCTTAAATTAATAATGATATTTTTAATTTAAATAATTCATTTTATTTTTAAAGTTTCATCAATATTCCATGTTATTGTTCTTATTTGACAAGGTTATGTATACCTATCATAACAAAATTCACATTTTTTTGATATTTTGTTTTCATATTACCTTTATTTCCATATGTAACCCTTTTCATCCTTCAGAAAACGAACAGCTATATCAAAGAATACAAAAGAAAGAGAAAAGAAGCTGTTTACCACAAGTACCTACACAGGAATTAAGGAGTCTGCCAAGATATTCAGTGTTCCATATCCATAGTTGTTTACCTCTTCAGAGAAGAGCAGATAAAGAATTATCTCTTTCTTCTTCATGGCTAATCTTATCTATTATAATTATGTTAAGTTTGGCATTTTTGCTGTTCTTTTCATTTGCACTGTTGCCATCATTGTATATATTTAATTATTGACTGTTTATATCTCTGTATCAGTTCATAAATCTTCCCATGCGTCTATGTATTCTTCATATTTAAATCATCTATTTTAATCAAATATTTTTGAGTAATTTTATTTAATTGAGGATCAAGACTACACTGTTGACTAGCAACTTGGGAAGATTTGGGACATGTCATTTGGGTTTACCTCAAAGTTCCCACTTATTGACATTCTGTTCATTCTTCAAGACTTAATCTAAATGCCTTCTTTGGTCACATTCCAGAAGAGATCTCTTCCTTTTCCCCCTCTTTAGTGCTTAAATGGAATCATTCACACGTTGTTCTCATTTTAGCTATTTAGAACAGTCCTCACTCCTACTTGATTCTAAGCTCCTGGAAGGCAGGGACTAGGGAAGTGGATATAGTATGATGGAAAACCTGCTAATTCTGGAATTAGAGAATCTGGATTCAGTTCCTACCTTTATCACTATTTATGTGTCTAAATACAGTCAACATCCCTAGACTTCAGTTTTCTCATTTGTAAAATGTGAAGGTTGGCCTAGATAATTAAGTGGCCTAAAATTTCTTTCAACTCTAGATTTATAATTCTGTGTTTTGTACAGTTTGATCTTGATACAGTACTTTTTATAAAGTAGTCACTCAATAAATATTTATTGAATGATACAATAGATGACTAAATGAACAAACAGATATAATTGTGCAGTCAGGTTAGCAATGAAAACTTATGTGCAGGCACTCTTTGAGTGCATTAACAGACACAAGTAAGAATTTTTCAAGAGCCTAGACATATTAGCATTCTAAGAGATTAAGTGACTCAGTTGAGGTCACCTAAACCAAAGAATAACAGCTAAAAATAGAAGGCAATCCTCCACATATACAGACTCTTCTGACCTTCCTACAGCTCAGTTTCCTATAAGTTTCCTCCCTAAACCTATATATAATCAATGCTTACCACAAAAAAAGGAGAGAGGGTTTCACATCTAAGAACTATGGTCAGACCCTACAATCTCTCATTTAAAAATTTTTGAAATGTCATCATATGTTACCCTTTATTCTTTAAAATAGATTTTAGATATTTTCTTCAAAATGTTCAAGCTGTTCAGAAATCAGAGCCCCAGACACAAGGTATTGGAGGATCATTTGAGAGAGGGAAAGGGGGAAAGAGAAAATGATGGGGATTCTCAGATGAGGATTTAGAAAGAAACTATTGTGAGAATGAGTAGTGGTGAAAGATAAATTACTGGATTTAAACTCCTTAGGATTCAAATAAAAAGTTAGATATGGATTTCTGTCACTGTAAGTTTTCTTGGATCTAGGCTGAATTGGCAGTTCCCCTTTCTTAACTTAACTTAACCAGCCCTAGGGATTGATCCACCTGTTTCCCTTTCCCTTTTTACCACCTGCTACTTTCAATTAAAGTTTCTCTCTTAGCTCACTGAAGAATAAGAAACACAGATTTACTCCCACTTAACCATGAAGGAAGCACGTAGTGCCCTGGAAAAAAATTGAGGCTTTCATTAATAAAATAATTTTTTTCTTTTAATTTAGATTTTGCAAAGTTTGATACCTAAACCAGGTAGATCGAAAACTGAGAAAGAAAACTATAGACCAATTTCCTTAATGAATATTGATGCTAAAATCTTAAATAAGATATTAGCAAATAGACTTCAGAAAATCATCCCCAGGATAATACACTATGACCAAGTGGGATTTATACCAGGAATGCAGGGCTGGTTTAATATTAGGAAAACTATTAATATAATTGACCATATTAATAATCAAATTAATAAAAACCATATGATCATCTCAATAGATGCAGAAAAGGCATTTGATAAAATCCAACATCCATTCCTACTAAAAATGCTTGAGAGTATAGGAATAAATGGACTATTCCTTAAAATAATAAGGAGCATATATTTAAAACCTTCAGTAAACATCATATGTAATGGTGATAAACTAGAACCTTTCCCTGTAAGATCAGGAGTGAAACAAGGTTGCCCACTATCACCATTACTATTCAATATAGTACTAGAAACTCTAGCCTTGGCAATAAGAGCCGAGAAAGAGGTCCAAGGAATTAGAGTAGGAAATGAAGAAATCAAATTGTCACTTTTCGCAGATGACATGATGGTATACTTAGAGAACCCCAAAGACTCTGCTAAAAAGCTATTAGAAATAATTCAGAATTTTAGCAAAGTCGCAGGATACAAAATAAATGCACATAAATCCTCAGGATTTTTATACATTACCAACACAATCCAACAGCAAGAGATACAAAGAGAAATTCCATTCAAAATAACAGTCGATAGTATAAAATATTTGGGAATATATCTACCAAAGGAGAGTCAGGAATTATATGAGCAAAATTACAAAACACTTGCCACAAAAATAAAGTCAGATTTAAATAATTGGAAAGACATTCAGTGTTCTTGGATAGGCCGAGCGAATATAATAAAGATGACAATACTCCCCAAACTAATCTATTTATTTAGTGCTATACCAATCAGACTCCCAAGAAACTTTTAATGACCTAGAAAAAATAACAACAAAATTCATATGGAAGAATAAAAGGTCGAGAATTGCAAGGGAACTAATGAAAAAAAAGTCAGAGGAAGGTGGTCTAAGTGTACCTGATTTAAAGCTATATTATAAAGCAACAGTCACCAAAACCATTTGGTATTGGCTAAGAAATAGACTAGTTGATCAGTGGCATAGGTTAAGTTTACAGGGCAAGATAGTGAATAAAAATAGCAATCTAGTGTTTGACAAACCCAAAGATCCCAAATTTTGGGATAAGAATTCATTATTTGACAAAAACTGCTGGGAAAACTGGAAATTAGTATGGCAGAAACTAGGCATGGACCCACATTTAACACCACATACTAAGATTAGATCAAAATGGGTCCAAGATTTAGGCATAAAGATCGAAATCATAAATAAATTGGAGGAACATGGGATGGTTTACCTCTCAGACTTGTGGAGGAGGAAGGAGTTTGTGTCCAAGGGAGAACTAGAGACCATTATTGATCACAAAATAGAACATTTTGATTACACCAAATTAAAAAGTTTCTGCACAAACAAAACTAATGCAAACAAGATTAGAAGGGAAGTAACAAATTGGGAAAAAATTTTTACAGTTAAAGGTTCTGATAAAGGCCTCATCTCCAAAATATACGAGAATTGACTTTAATTTATAAGAAATCAAGCCATTCTCCAATTGATAAATGGTCAAAGGATATGAACAGACAATTTTCAGATGATGAAATTAAAACTATTTCCACTCATATGAAAGAGTGTTCCAAATCACTATTGATCAGAGAAATGCAAATTAAGACAACTCTGAGGTATCATTACACACCTGTCAGATTGGCTAAGATGACAGGAACAAATAACGATGAATGTTGGAGGGGCTGTGGGAAAACTGGGACACTGATGCATTGTTGGTGGAGTTGTGAAAGAATCCAACCATTCTGGAGAGCAATCTGGAATTATGCCCAAAAAGTTATCAAAATGTGCATACCCTTTGACCCAGCCATACTACTACTGGGCTTATACCCCAAGGAACTACTAGAGAAGGGAAAGGGACTTTATGTGCCAAAATGTTTGTGGAAGCCCTTTTCATAGTGGCTAGAAGCTGGAAGATGAATGGATGTCCATCAATTGGAGAATGGTTGGGTAAACTATGGTATATGAATGTTATGGAATATTATTGTTCTATAAGAAATGACCAACAGGAGAAATACAGAGAGGCTTGGAGAGACTTACATCAACTGATGCTGAGTGAAACGAGCAGAACCAGAAGATCATTATACACTTCAACAATGATACTGTACGAGGATGTATGCTGATGGAAGGGGATTTCTTCAACATAGAGAAGAGTTAATCCAATTCCATTTGATTAATGATGGACAGAAACAGCTACATCCAGAAAAGGAACACTGGGAAATGAATGTAAACTGTTATTTTTACCTTCTGAATCCAATTCTTCCTGTGCAACAAAAAATTCGGTTCTACACACATATATTGTATCTAAATTATACTGTAATATATTTAACATATGTAAGACTGCTTGCCATCTGGGGGAGGGGGTTGGGGAAGGAAGGGAAAAAATCTGAATAGAAGTGCAAGGGATAATGTTGTAAAAAATTACCCATGCATATGTACTGTCAAAAAATGTTATAATTATAAAATAAAATAAAAAATTAAAAAAAAAAGATTTTGCAAAGTTGCCTAAGAGTATCTATCTAATGGTCTTTAAAGAGCATAAGGCAGCATTATAGTTGTGGAAATGTATATAGAAGAATTGTACATGTTTAGCATATATTGGATTGCTTTGCCATCTAAGGGAGGGGGTGGGGAGAAGGTAGGAGAAAAAAAATTTGGAACAAGGGATTTTCCAGGGACAAATGCTGAAAACTATGCATATATTTTGAAGATTAAAAAAAAAGTTTAAAAAAAAGAGCACAAAGGATTGAAGTAATATTCATTAAGTGCCTACTAAGTAATAGTGATATAAAAAAAGGGAAAAGATAGTCCCTGCCTTCAAGAAGCTTGCAGTCTACTGGAGGTGGGGGGAGACAACATGCAAACAAATATAAGAAGCAAGCTATACACAAAATAAATAGGAAATAATTAAGAGAAGAAAGATACTAGAATAGTAGGAGTTGGAGAAGGCTTCCTGTTTTAAGTTGGGACTTAAGGAAAGTCAGTAATGGAGCCATGGAGGGAGAGCTGGAAAAGACAAGAAAAAACATTTCCCTAGTCCATCCTTAATTTTCATATGACAAAAATGAGGCCCAAAGAGGTCACCCAGCTAGTTAGAGCAGAGTTAGGATTAGTCCACATTTTTTTCTTCTTTTTTTCTTGTTATTTTATTTTTTTATTTTATAATTATAACTTTTTTTTGACAGTACATATGCATGGGTAATTTTTTACAACATTATCCCTTGCACTCACTTCTGTTCTGATTTTTCCCTTCCTTCCCTCCATCCCTTCCCCTAGATGGCAGGGAGTCTTATACATGTTAAATATGTTATAGTATATCCTAGATACAATATATGTGTGCAGAACCAAATTTCTTGTTGCACAGGAAGAATTGGATTCAGAAGGTAAAAATAACCTGGGAATAAAAACAAAATGCAAACAGTTTATACTCATTTCCCAGTGTTCCTTCTCTGGGTATAGCTGATTCTGTCCATCATTGATCAACTGAACTGAATTAGATCTTCTCTATGTTGAAGATATCCACTTCCATCAGAATACATCCTCATACAGTATTGTTGTTGAAGTGTATAGTGATCTCCTGGTCCTGCTCATTTCACTCAGCATCAGTTCATTTAAGTTTCTCCAAGCCTCTCTGGTAATTTCTTACAGAATAATAATATTCCATAACATTCATATACCACAATTTGCCCAACCATTCTCCAATTTATGGACATCCATTCATCTTCCAGTTTCTAGCCACTACGAAAAGAGCTGCCACAAACATTTTGGCACATACAAGTCCCTTTCCCTTCTTTAATATTTCTTTGGGATATAAGCCCAGTAGTAGCACTGCTGGATCAAAGGGTATGCACAGTTTGATAACTTTTTGGGCATAGTTCCAGATTGCTCTCTAGAATGGTTGGATTCTTTCACAACTCTACCAACAATGCATCAGTGTCCCAGTTTTCCCACATCCCCTCCAACATTCATCATTATTTGTTCCTGTCATCTTAGCCAATCTGACAGGTGTGTAGTGTTATCTCAGAATTGTCTTAATTTGCATTTCTCTGATCAATAGTGATTTAGAACACTCATATGAGTGGAAATAGTTTCAATTTCATCATCTGGAAATTGTCTGTTCATATCCTTTGGATTGGTCCACATTTTGAAGGAAAAGGTAGATGCTTCTTATACAGAGAAGTGATATTGATAGTCATGTGCTTTAGGAATGTCTATTTGGCAGCGCTATAGAGAAAGGATGGTAGAAAAGAGACTTCATTCTTCTCTAGGCTACACACTTGACTTTACAGACTTTTTCTACCATGCCACAGAAATCTCTTCACTATGAAAACTCACATTTTCCCTGGACTTCACACACCCCTTGTCCGTCGAAGCTAGTTATATCATCACTCCTCTCTAGGCTGTACTTCTGACCCTTAGAATTTTCACAACTTAGCCCCTTCCATCTCCCTAGCTAAACTGCTCTTGTCCCTTACTGTTTCAGATTTCTTTTATGCATTTTCTTCCCCTATCAGAATGCTAACTTACTGAGGTCAGAGATAGTCTTTATAATTATATTTATATTCTCCTTACTTAGTATAATGTCTGAAATATAGTGTTTAATAAATGCTTCCTGATATGACTTAAGACAAAGAATTTTTATTCTTTTTAAAATTTTATTTAAAAACAGAATAAGAAGAAAAGAAAAACAAAATTAAAAAATAAGAGAACATTGTCATGTTCTCAGCAGAGCATCAGGGAGGATTAAAAATAAATATTTATCAACAAATTACCAAATCAAGAAAGTATGTGTATATATACGTGTGTGTGTGTGTATATATATATATATATATGTTAATAAAAGAAATGTATATTCATGAGTGGCCATCCTTTACTTCTTTGTAGGTTGTTTTTTGTTCTCTGTTGCATACATTTTTACTTAATTCTTTTTTCCCCTTTTACTGCCAACACTTCCTCTGAGCAAGCTATGGTTAAGAAAGGCTATAGTTATGTGTATATATATGTGTATATATATATATACATATATATATATGTATATATATATATATATACACACACACACACACATACATACACAAACATATATTTCCTTCCCTGCTGATCTTTGCTTTAATTCTACACCTTAACTTGCCTTGCTATTACTTAACCTCCTTCCATCCATGGATCCTTCCCTTGTCTTCTTCCCTTATCCTTTGCTTGCTAGTCTGCCCATCCCTCTCCTCTTATTTCTTTATAGATTTTGGAGGGTGCTATATCCTTCGTGATATATATATATATATATATATATATATATATATATATATATATATATATATATATATGTATATAGTCTTGCCTATTTAACCTTTTCTTGATGTGAGTAGGTTTTCAAAACTATGAACTCTCTTTCTCTAAAGCCTCCATCTATTGTTTCTCTGTATTTCATTTTTATGAATAACTACTATTTTTACCTAAAACTCTGCCCCAATCTTTCTTTTGAACTACCCCATTGCTGATGTCAATCTTACTATATGGTATGCATTTCCCATGTAAAAAAATCATAAGCAACTTGTCCATGTTAATAAATTGATCTTTGATATTGACTCTTATATGTGAAATTTTGTATTGAGTTCAGACTTGGTTAATAGAAAGTCCAGAAAATCTGAAAGTCTATTGAATATACATCTTTTCTCATTCAATATTTTGGATAATTTTTCTGGGTTTTTGGCCACAGGCTTTTGATTTTTATTTTTGATTGCTAGTATATATGATTTCATGATCTATGGTCTTTTATTGTGGCTGCTGCTAAATCCTATACAATTCTAATTGTAGCTCCAGCATATTTGAATTTTTTCTTACTTGTTTCTTGAAAAATTTACTCTTTGATCTGGGGGTTTCAAAATTGGGCAATAATATTCCTGTGTGTTTTCCACAAAGGATCTCATTGAGGTGATGGTTGGTGATTTTTTTCTATTTCTACTTTACCCTCATGTTTTTTGGATAATTTTCTTGGATTATTTCTTGCATTACTGTGTCAAAGTTCTTTCTTTGGGTCACAGCTTTCAGGTAATCCAATTATTTTTATACTTTCTTTTCTTTATTTGTTCTCCAAGTCTGTCATTTTTCTTATGAGATGTTTCATATTCTTTATACTCTCTTTTGTTATTTCTTGGTTTTTCATAGCTTCACTGGCTTTCCCTTGCCCAATGATTTTCAGAGTTATTTCCATCTTTAAGTCTTTATCTCCTTTTCTAATTAGTTAACTTTTTTATAATCTTCTTGTTTTTCTTTGTTTTTTTGTTGTTGTTGTTGTTGTTGTTGTTGTTTTGGTTTGGTTTGGTTTGGTTTTCCTCAATGCCTCTTATTTGATTTAAATTTTTTTTATTCTTTTATACATTTGCTCTGGGCAAGGAGTCATTTAACATTACTCTTTGGAGTAGAAGAAACTTTTTTTATTTCAGTGTCCTCCTTTGAAAATAAACCTTGGTCTTTCCTGTTCCCACAGTAAATTTCTATGGTGAGTTTTTTATTCTTTGCTGGTTCTTTTTTTAAAATAAGAGATATTATTTCTAGTCATATGAAAAGATACTCTAAATCAGCATTAATCAGAGAAATGCAATTCAAGACAACTCTAAGATGCCATTACACACCTCTCAGATTGGCTAAGATGAAAGGAAAGGACAATGACGAATGCTGGAAGGGATGTGGGGAAACTGAGATACTAGTACATTCCTAGTGGAGTTGTAAACTGATCCAATCATTCTGGAGAGCATTTTGGAACTATGCTCAAAAGGCTATCAAACTGTGCAAAATGAACAATGTCTCCATTGAGGTTATATCCCAAAGAATTCTTAAAGGGAAAGGGACCCACATGGGCAAAAATATTTGTGGCAGCCCTTTTTATAGTGGCAAGAAACTGGAAACAAAGTAGATGCCCATCAGTTGGAGAATGGCTGAATAAATTATGGTATATGAATGTTATGGAATCTTATTGTTCTATAAGAAATGATCAGCAGGATGATTTCAGAGAGGCCTGGAGAGACTTTTTAAAATTAATTTTATAATTATGCATTTTTGACAGTATATATGCATGAGTAATTTTTTTATAACATTATCCCTTGTATTCATTTTTCCAGATTTTCCCCTCCCTCCTTCTACTCCCTCCCCTAGATGACAGGCAATCTCATACATTTTACATGTGTTACAGTATAACCTAGATAATAATATATGTGTGTAAATCCAATTTTCTTGTTGCACATTAAGTATTGGATTCAGAAGGTATAAGTAACCTGGGTAGATAGACAGTAGTGCTAACAGTTTACATTCACTTCCCAGTGTTCTTTCTCTGGGTGTAGTTGTTTCTGTCCATCATTGATCAGCTGGAAGTGAGTTGGATCTTCTTTATGTTGAAGATATCCACTTCCATCAGAATACATCTTCATACAGTAGTGTTGTTGAAGTGTATAGTGATTGTCTGGTTCTGCTCATTTCACTCAGCATCAGTTCATGCAAGTCTTGGCCTGGAGAGACTTAAATGAACTGATGCTAAGTGAAATGAGCAGAACCAGGAGATCATGGTACACAGAAATAGCAAGATTATACAATGATCAATTCTGATGGATGTGGCACTTCTCAACAATGAGAAGATTCAGACAAGTTCCAATGATCTTGTGATGAAGAGAGCCTTCTACACCTGGAGAAAGGACTGTGGGAATGACTGTGGAGCACAACATAGCATTCTCATTCTTTTTGTTGTTGTTTGTTTGC
The DNA here is from genome assembly GCF_048593235.1 of Sminthopsis crassicaudata. NCBI lineage: Eukaryota > Metazoa > Chordata > Mammalia > Dasyuromorphia > Dasyuridae > Sminthopsis > Sminthopsis crassicaudata. The sequence continues at coordinate 388,044,348 of NC_133620.1, read as the reverse complement.
ATTTTATTTTCTTTCTCATTTTTTTCTTTTTGATTTGATTTGTCTTGTGCAGTAAGATAATTGTATAAATATGTATGCATATATAATATATTATGTGTACATAATAATAATATATTTTATATTAACATATTTTACCATGTTTAACATATACTGAATTACTTGCTATCTAGAGGAGGAGGTGGGGAGAAGGGGGGAAATTGAAACACAGGGTTTTGTAAGGGTTAATGTTTAAAAAAATTATCCATGCATATCTTTTGAAAATTAAAAAGCTTTAATAATAAACAAACAAACAAATAGATAGATAAATAAAACCCCATTCCTTAAGCAGTTCATGAGGTGAAAGCATCTATGATTCCTTCTGAGGCTCCAGCCAAACCCAGCTGGCCCTAGGGGTCCTAACTTGGTGTTTCTTCAGAGATAGCCTGGATGTATTTGCACTTTAAACTGGTTAATCTGCCACCTGAGGTCTTTCTTTGGATCTTATTGGTTGTGCCTGAAAAACCCCTGTTATGGCCCAAGTCTTCTTGATTTTTCACCAGTCTATATTCACTCTGAGGCACAAATTTGCTCTATCTGTGCAGAAAATCTGGAGTGCTTGAAATTTACCAACCTTCTCTGCTATCTTCCCAGAATCCTCCCAAAAGAATAAATTTAGAAGGCCATTAATAATAATCCAGGCAAAAAGTCATAAAAGAGGTCACAACCAATGTGATGGCCATATGTACTGAGAAAAAATAGACAGTTGTTAGCAGTGAAATTAGGGTTTTATATGTAGATAGTGGAGTCTTTTACATATAAATAACAACTGAAACCATGGGAGTGGATCATGTCAGCAACTGAGCCAATAAAGAGAAAAGAGAAATCTTTGTATATACACTACTATTAGTGGGTGTGACATATAATGCAATCAATAAGCAATTACTACTGTGATATAAGCAGGTACTGTGCTAAGCAATAGGACATAGGGATAAGAAAAAGAAAGATAGATCCTGCCCTCAAGTATCTTATAATTGAATGGGGGAAGACAAAGACACACAAAAGAAAGCAGAAAAGAAGGGGCAAAGAGTTCTCATCACTAGAGTATGATGGTGGCAGAGTAGGGAACAAAGAGTTGACTGTGCTTTTGAGTCTCATTAAAGAAAGGATTTGGGAGGAGATTTTACTTGTTCACCAATTAGAAGGGCAGATAATTGAGGGTACTTATGAAATTTGAATTCTAAAGCTGAAGCAGTCTCTGGGTTGATGAGTTTTCTAGATGTGGGTCCAATAAAGGAGGCTGAAGACATGTCGTGAGAACAAAGAAAGAACAGGACTATGAAAAAGGGGAGAAGTAGCAGTATTTAAGAGGTGGTACTATGAATAGTGTCAAATTTTGCAGAGAGAGCATTAGATTTGGCAAGTGAGATCACTGGAGAAACTTCCAAATCACATAACTAATAAAAATAGAGAGCTAGACAACAAATTTAAGCATCTATAAATGAATACTGCAAAACAATTGAAAATTATTAAAAAACCTGATGAGACAGAGGACTCTTTGAATTTTTGAGGAATGCATGAAAATATAGCATACTATTCCCGAATGGTTTAAAAGTGAAACAGGAATTGTGAAAGCAGAATAATGGCCTACACAGTAGAAATAATGGAAGGAATAGGAAAATTTAAATCTTCTATGGAAAATCTCAACACGGAAATAAAAGAGAGAATAATTGATGGGAATGCAAACACAATAGCCCTTTACAATTCTGTACCTACCAGAAAACTCAGGAAGAAATGGAATAATGTGTTCCAAAGAATAAAGGAGCTCAAGATGCAGCCTAACATGACCTATCCTTCAACTCAGCCTAATTATGAAGGGGAAAAATGAATGTTCAATAATGAAGACATTTAAAATACTTTTCAAAAGAAAAGCAGACCTAAAAATATTATTTATCAAATACCCCAGACAACAGAAACACAGGAAAAGTAAACAAAAAACAATAATCAAGGACAATAAGATGACAGACTATTGTTGTTGTTATTTATCCTTTGTTCTTGAAGAAGACCGTGATTCAGGAGGTGATGCCATGACATGCAAGTGACTTGGATTTAAATGATGGAGGTCAGTGCAAGGTCATCTGCCTCACTTTTTCCTCCAGAGCCATGTGGGTCCAGTGATAAGATATAGATAAGGACGATGGCCCTGGAGATGGCCCTGGAAAAAAAGGGAGACTTTGGCCTTTTTACCCTAAAGTCTTTAACAGATCTCAGTTTCACTGAAGCTATAACCATTCAATGATTAAGGCTATTAAGAGATTTAAGATGAAGCAAAGATGAGAACAAAGCAAAACAGACCTGGAGAAATAGGCCTGAAACATCATGGACTAAACCTGCAGATGAATTAATATTTTGTTTGTTTATTTATTTTGTAGGACAAAATTACAAAATCAATGAGAGTTTTAAAATGGGGAAAGGAGGAAGAAAATAGATAGGAATGAATGATGTACTTTAATCAAGTCAAAGGTAAAAATGAAGGAAAAATAACACCTATAGAATCTCAGGAAGAAGAGAACCAAAGAAAAATGGATACAGAGGTAAAGAGAGAATTGAAAATGGAAGAAAGAAAGAAAACTTGTTTCAGTGGTAGGAGTTTACAATTGATGAATACTCCAATCAGGGAAGTGAGATATTCTATAAAGGGAAATGGAAACTTTACAAACTATGCTCTCTACAGAAATTTGGTGTTTAAAAAGATTACTCAGGCTGCCTCAGAAGAAAGGGAATCATCAACAAAGCAACAACATAAACTATTTAATTATTAAATTAAGAGGGGAAAAAAAGATGGAAAGAATTTAATAGCCAGGAAAGAGCAAGAAAGAAAATGGAACTACTAGGCAAAACTTCAAAACTGAAGAGCAACCTACAGATAGTGGGATAGGGGTGAGAAAGGCTTAAGAGTAAGGAGAAGATAGTGAGGAGAATAGGACTACAATTAAAAAGATTAATCTAAAATAACTGAGGATACATAGTACTGTATTTACCACAGATGAGGGGGAAATTATAATTTTAAAAAATTAGAGATAAATGGAAGAAAATATAAACCTAACTCATGTAATTTAAAATGTGAATGGATTAAACAATTGAATAAAATGAAAAAAAAAGTGTTTAACAAAATCCACTAATCTGTTGCTTATAGGAAATACATATAAAAAAACAAAAAACAATACATAAAATAAAAGTGAGGACCTGGAAAAAAATTACTATATATCAAATCAATTTAGAAAATCAGAACTTGCATTTTTGGTACCAGACAAAGCCAAAGTTCAAAATATTAAAAAGGATAAACTAAGAAACTACAGTAAAAAGAAAGAAACCACAGACAAAACTAATATCATTATTAAACATATACTTAAGGAAAGATTGACTAAATTTTTAAAAATACATAGACAATAACAAAATAGAGATAGGAAATTTCAATGTCGCTCTCTCAGTTTTGGTTAAGTCTAACAAAAAGATAAGCAAAAGGGAAAATCTAGAACTAAACAAATTGCTTGAGAAACTAGAGCTAAAAGATTTATGGAATCTTCTCAATAGGATTAAAAATTATGTGTGTGCATGTGTGTGTATTTAAATGTATATGTGTATAAATACATATACTAAGAAATCTATCTATATGTATATACATATAGATAGATTTCTCAGTACCAATGGAACTATTTTTAAAAAAAAAGATTGACCATGTTTTAGAGCACAGAGCAATTATAGACAGATATAAAAAACAAAGTAAATAGTGAAAGAACAATAAATAAACAACAATTTTGTGGGGGGAAATGATAATGATGAAACATATAAACATGTCTGGGATATAGCTAAAAGTAGTCCTCAAGGGAAAAAATTTATTCTTACAAACATACATTAACAAAGCATAAAGATAAAGAATTAACAAACTTAACGTTCATTTTTAAAATTAGAAAGCCAACAAATAATCAAAACTAAAATAAGCAAAAAAGAGGGTGACAATGAAAATTAGAGGATAAATAAGTTGGAAATCAAAATCCCCTAGAAATTATAAATACAACTCTTTGGAATGACTAATAAAATCAATATACTTTAAAAAGTGTATTTATTTATTAAAATTAATGTATAGCACACGTTGCATTATGAATCATGTTGGCAGAGGAAAAATCAGAGCAAGGGAAAAACCATGGGGAGAGATTAAAAACAAAAACAGAAAAAAGAAGTAAACATAGCATATATTGATTTACATTCAGTCTCCTTAGTTCTTTTTTCTGGATGCAAATGGCATTTTCTATCCAAAATCTATTGGGATTGCTTTGAGTCATTGAACTACTGAGAAGAAGCAAGTCTTTCATAGTTGATCTTCATACATTCTTGCTGTTTTTGTGTACAATGTATTCCTTGTTCTGCTTGTTTCACTCAGCATCAATTCATGTAAATCTTTCCAGGCCTTTCTAAAATCAGCTTGTTCATCATTTTTTATAGAACAATAATATTAATTACCTTTATATATTAAAAATCAATATACTTTTAATAAATCTGATTTTTAAAAGGAGAGCAGAAAATCAGATCAACAACAATAGCAAATAAGCAAGATAAAATTAAAATAAGCCCAGAGGATATAAAAAATCAACCAGAATATATATATATATAATACTTAATAAATTATGCATAACTATACGCTATCAAAACTTAGAAAATAATAGAAATAGAGAAATACCTTCAAACATGTAAAATACTCAGACTGACAGAAGATCAAATAGAGATCTAAAATAACCCAATCTCAGAAAAAGAAGTGCAAAGGAAATCCCAGAGCGGGGAAAAAAATCTCATAATTCTGATATAATCAAAGGAGAATCCTATCAAACATTTTAGAATAATTAATATCCATACAATACAAATTATTTTCAAAAACTATGAAAGAACCCTCCAGAATATTTTTGACAAATATAGTACAAATATCTAAACCAGGAAAAGTTATAACAGAAGAAAATATTAGATTTGTTATTATTGAAGAGCATTTTTATAAGCAAGATGACTATCCTTTTATTTAAGTCTTTGATAAAAGTGTTGCCCAACACAAGGCCAAACACAAACTCCTGTGCTGCTGTACTGAAGATGTCCTGTCAGGCTGATATTGCACTATTAGTGGCTATTCTTTGAGTCTGAGCAGGCAACCAGCCCTAGCTAACTGCATCATCATAGAATCTATGTCTCTCCACCTTTGTTTTGCAAAATAGCATGAGCTCCTTTACCAAATGTTTGCTAAAATCCAGATAAGCTCTATCTTGAACAGCATTCTTCTGATCTATCAGTTTGACAACCCTGTGAAAAATAACAAGGTAAATCTGGTTAGACCTGTTTTTGATGAAGCTATAGAAGCTCTTTGTAATCATTCCTTCTTTTCCTAGAAACTCCCACTTCTTTAATCATTTGTTCTGGGATATTTCCAGGAATCAAAGTCAAACTCAATGATCTATAGTTCTCAAACTATCCTCTTCTTTAGAAGGGTAAAGAAGTGAAGGGATTAGGATATTTGCTCACTTTGAGTCCCACGGTATCTTTTCTGATCTTCTTATTTCAAATATTCCAGACAGTAGCTTATCAATCAGCAGTCCATCTGAAACAGGAGACTTGAGTTCATCAAAGGCAGCCAGGAGTTTCTCATTATCTCCTTACTTGTCTTGGGCATCAGTGACTGGTTAGCCATTTGGAGTATGTCAATGCCAGTACAAAGTTGTTTCTCTTTGGCAGAGAAAACAGAAGCAATATTAGAATCAAGCAGCTGTAAAGAGAAGTGCCATAAAATGAGGCGTGTCTGTATTGCCTTATTTTAGAAGGCTTTCCCTATACCCATTTCTTTTGAGAAAAATATAGCCAACCAGAACCATATTCCTGTCATGGGCTTCAACTTGCCAAATCTGTGTTGCTTATAAGACCAACAGGAACTCTAATTCACTCTTGCCTTTTGCCAAAATTTTGATCATTGGTATATAACAACAACAACTTACATTTAGATAGTCCTTATTATTGCCAGATATTAGACTAAGTGCTTTGTGAATATTATTTCATTTTGTTCCTAAGAGATAGTTTTATTATTCCCATTTTATAGTTGAGGAAATTGAGTCAAACAGGTTTAAGTGATCTGTTCAAGGTCACATAGCTGGTAAATGCCTGAGGTGAGATTTGTAGTCACATCTTCCAGACTCCAGCACTAATTATCTATTTATTGTGTGACCCAGCTGCCTCTGTACACATGTGAAGCCACTGGTTTTACTCTATTTTTGGATTTTTGTTTCCTGTGAATTTCTGGATACCTCAAAAATTCTTCTTCATTGTAAACGCTTTTTATTGTATCTAGTTTGGTGGGTATACAGAGAGATGTTTTTCCCTCTCCTAACTTTTTATTTTAAAGATATTTTTATTAGATTTGCAAGACACCAGACAAATACATTCTTACAAGCATTTTATGTGCATGTCATTTTTGTGCAGGAATCTCTCATTCCTTTATTTTAAGCTCTGGTGGAGAAATCCAAATCCCATTCTCAGATATCCATTTTCCTAACCAGCTGTCCACTCCCCAAACCAATTGTTCTATTCTGTATCTCTTGCTTTCAAAGGGTGATAGTGAAATCTTTATAGCCTGAATCTTTATGCCCTAGTTGTTTGCCAAAGACTTTGTAATCTTGGGGCAATGCTTACTTCTAGCAATACTATTTATTTATTTTGAATCAACAAAAGTAAGAAGTGAATCATCTATTTTTCCTGAATTTGGGAAGGTTTTCTGTTATGCCTTAGACACATAGTATAGGAAAACTTCCCTTTTATTGTTATCAGGCTGGTAAATAGCTTCATACCCCTGAATAAGGAGTCAACAATAACTATTCTTTTCTTCATCTTCTTTTGAGTTTTTTGAATGAACTCACTTCATAAGTTTGGTGACTATTTTATCATTCCTTGTGAACAAACAGCTGCTTTCTCTTAAAACATCCAACTTGCTCCTTTTCTGGAAGAGCTTCAAATTTCAAGGCTTTTTTTTTTTTTTTTTTTTTTTTGCTTTAGCTCCAGTTGTACAGTTGTCCTTTCATGTCCCTTTTTCCTCTGTGTATCATTCTTCTATTTGCCAATGTTCAGAAAAAGATCAGCTTTATCCTCTGCCACTTCAAACTCTTTGCCCCCATATCAAAAACCTGGCTTCCATTTTGTTTTTAAAGAATACTTCATTGTCCCTGAAAACCTGAAGTGGAGAATCCCCTTTACCTTCTAGGAATGAATTCTGTACATAATTGAAACACCTCTTGCACACAAATTCAGTTCAGATAACTACAAAATTGATCCTGGTTTCCATGCTAATAGAAATTCTCTGCTTTATTTTTTAATTATTTATGACTATTTATGTCTCAACTCTTAATCACTTTCCTATAGACCTTTACCACCTGTTTTTCACCTCTTGATAACTTTACAGTCACACCTTGCTTCCTTTCCTTTTTCTCACTAATCTTTGGTTCAACAATTATTTTCTTTACTAATTTGTTTAACATTTTTTTAGCTTGTTTTATGAACTATCTTCACTTTTTCTTTTTTCTAGCAGTTAAGTAGATCAGAGTTTAGAATGCTAAATCTGGAGTCAAAAAGACCTGAATTTAAATCCAAATTCAGACACTTACTAGCTTTTTGACCTGGCTATGTTCCTCCCAGATTTAGCACAGTTCCTGGCACTTAAGTTTGATTGATGACTGACTGGCTGCTTCTTGACTGGCTTCATATAAAGCTCTTTCAATTTGAATTGCTCTTTAGTTTAACCTCAAGTTCTTCCAAATGTTATCTCCCTCACATTTAAGCTCTGGCCTTCTTTATGCATTCGAACTCCTCAAAATTATTTACACACTTTCCTTTCTATTTCTCTCTTCAAATTTGGTTTTAAACAGTTTCATATAGAGAATGAGAGAAGACAAGGCTTATTCCTTTCCCTGTAATTTTTCCTAAAGAAACTAAAAATAGAGAAAGAAAAACGCCAATACCCTCCTTTAATTATTCCAGAGAATCTAGAGCTATGAACTAGGTATGAATAAGGTCTAGATATCAAAGAAGGAAATAATTCTAACTGAAGGAGTTTGTGTTCTATCTTCAAGAACAATCAAGGCTGATACTGTTTAATATGATTTTACGATTAAGAAACTGAATCTCTCAGAGATCAAGGATTTGACATACACCTGATAAGTGGTGGAATCAATTTTTTAAAAATTTTAAGTCCAGTGTCTTTTAATTTTAATTTAGTCCAGAGTAATAGTTACTTTAATTTATACTTTATAGATGTTTTATGAGTATATGTAGTCTATGACCAATTTATTCCTGAGAGTTATATGCCATACTGAGAAGGTTAGGATTTTATTTAATATCTGATAGGGTGCTATCCAAAGTATTTGAGTAGAGAAATACAAAGAATAGTACAATCAATAAAAAAAGGCTAGTCTGGCAATGGCATGGAGATTGGATTGAAAAAGTCCTCTTTTATGACCCAAGAATGGTTTAGGGATATGAGAACCTGATTAAGTAAGCATTTTCCTGATCAACCCAATGAAAATCCGTAATAAAAATATATTAAAGTATCTACTAATGATTAGCATGGAATAACTGAACAAAGCCAGACACTCTAACTGAGCTTGGGTTAGCAGCATAGTACAAATGAATCTGCTCTCAGCCTTTGCAGCCTAGCACATTATGGCAACAGGTGTTGGAACTACAAATAGCATTGGCTTAAGAATGGAAAAAATGGTAAGCCCTAGCCAAGCCTTTAAAGTGACTCAATGACAGGAATGTGAGGGGCAGACGTAGTGATAGAGAATAGCCTATTCCAGGCTTTCCTAAGAGCCTCTCTGTGTACAGAGACATTGGCCCTTTGCTCTTTGTGTTGAATCAGGTTTATCTGCTTACACACTGAACTGGAAAGAAATTATTTCTCTTCTGTGACTAAAACTATGCAAAATGGATTATAAGGATATTAACTTCATAAGCAAATACAAAAGCATTGAATCATTGAGGAGAGTTATGATTTGAACTGCATGTTTTCGGAGAAGGTCCAATATCATGTTAGTGTTGGCGTGAGATACTATTTAAAAAAGAGGAAAGCAGATCACCTGTCAGCTATATCCTATTTTTAACAAAAAGACTGAGGTAGAGTAGCCCTGTGGGCAATAACTGGGGGTTTAGAGGCACTGAATTCTATTGCCAGCCTTGCCCATCGACTCATTTAACATTTTTAGCATGTTGGTTTCCTCATCTTTAAAACTGGGATATGAGCTGACAGCTCATAAGGTGTCTGTGTACAAATGACTAATCAATTTTGTTTAGAGTTCGGAAAATGCTGTGATAAATAGGCTGCTGATCTGAGTCAGAAGTTCTCATTTCTAGCCCTGGTTCTATGTACTTTGGACAACCTCTAGAAGGAACAGTCTTTTCAGCAGTGAAAGGAGGAAATTGAATTTGAGTTTCTCTAAAACCTCTTCTACCTCTAACATTGATAATTTCTAGTAATAATTGGTTATGAAATTCAAGAATTGGTCATTTAAGCTCAAAACAGAATTATTTTTGAGTGTGATGATAGATTATGACTGAAGTTGATTTGATTTTTGATTTTTTTAGTAAAACCTTGATTACTTAGGCAATTTGTTTATTTATTTATTTTGAGACTGGGTCTCCTATCTTACTTAAGCTGGAAGGTAGCACCCCTTCACACGCCCAATCTCAGTACTGACTGGCACAAGACTTTTGACTTGATTCATTTCTGAGTTTCCCTTTCAACATGACTCCCATTTGCCCATTTTCTCTCTATTCTTGTCTCTCTCTTGTATTGTCTTCATAGATAAAATCTTTTCATATTTCTTCACTGATTTTTGCTATTTCTTCTACAATTATTTTTTTTTAAACTGGGTTTCCCTATCTCACCTCTACTAAAGGTACATTAGACATTCATTGGGCTCTGGTCACCATTCTAATGAGCACAGAATCAGTTCACTTCTTGTTGTGCCCTGCTTTCTAGAGGAGAAGTGATGAGGCAGGACTCGTGAGGATGGTGGGAAAAAAGTGATGAGATGGAATGTTTTGTCACCCCAACTTGGGGGTTCTAGAAAGCAGGACACAACAATTTCTCCTTAGGTAAATTGGTGATTTTGCACTTTTAGGGGCTCACCGTATTAATGCCAAATTTAATGTGGTCACCCAGTTAGCTTCCACTACAGCTCAGACCTCTCAAGCACAAGAATTAAAGTCTTAGCTCAGATACATACTAGCTAGTTACCATGGATAATTTTTTTAACCTCTCAATATCATAGGAAAATTTTTTGTTCTGCAAATTGAAGAACATGTGTTAATCTTCATAGGTAAAAAGAGTTTCTTACCAGGAGACTTTTTAAAACTTTTTTTTTAATTTGTAAAAGTCTATACTAGGCAAGAGGAGTTGGGACCACTGGGTGTATGTGTGTGTGTGTGTGTGTGTGTGTGTGTGTGTGTGTGTGTGTGTGTATGTATGTAAAATTCCATAGTATGCTAAATATTTTTATAGTATAAATCCATGTATTTCAACATTTCTGTGATTAAATGTGACATACCCTTAACAAGATAAGTTGTATTTTATTTAATGGAGGACTTCAGAAAGAACTCATTGAATGAAACAATAACTGAAATTTCAATTATCTCAGTGGGGAACATCTTTGGAAGAGGGGGGCTGTGAGAATTCAAACTATATCACTATTCTTCTTTACATATAAGACTATGTGAGAACTGTATACACACTTATAGATTCAAAAAGGAGATCCTTTGTGCTGATAAAAAACAGAACTTGGCTAACTCCAAGGACATAGTTTATTTAGATATAGCCGAAAGCAAAGTTATTAGTGGAACTCTATCAAAAAAAAAATCAAGGCATAATATATCTTGTTTTGAAATGAATTCCTAGCCTGAATGACTTGGAGTGTTTCACTAGTGGTCAGAACTGAGCGTAGCACTTTCTTCTACATAGAGGGCCTTAGATAGTAATGTTGAGAAGTATGAAAAAATGAAAGTGAAAATCCTTATTTGAAATATTAATGTAATGGTTTATAACCTCAACAAACAGAGAAAACAAGAAAGATTTTCTGAACTAGATTCAATCAGACATGTTACCCAGAGGGCTTGATACTCCAATCCCTAATTCAGGACTGCACCAGAAGAAGGTTAGATGATTATTATCTTTGCATAGTAAAATGACTTGTAGGTTTATGGGATGCTAATACAACTCTTCTGCAGGTGTTTCTATTCCTTTCTTTAATAAATGACTAAAAAATTGAATTTCATTGAATCAACCCTTAAGAGGTAGAATTATATGGTGAAAGGACACTGGACAAAGAGGATGATTTTGCTACTACCTTATGAAATCTAATATATATTTTTGAAAATTATGTAATAAAAGTACATAATTTCACATCTTATTTTTGATTCTCTATATTGAAATGGCTCTTCCTGGATCATTCCCTTTTTGGGGTAAAAGAGCTTGCATAACTCATCAAAAGCCCAGAATTGGGCTGCCAGAAAAAATGTCAGATTTTCAGATAATAGCAAAGGCAAATATAGATAAGGCAAAAATGAAGAATTGAGAAACCTCTTGATGAGAGTGAAAGAGAATAATGTAAAAGTTGGCTTGAAGTTTAGTATAAAAAAACTAAGATCATGGTTTCATCACTTCTTGAAATTTAGAGAAGGAATGAATGGAAGCTATATCAGATTTTATATCTTTTAATATATAGGCTTATTTAATACATAATCATACTTGTTATTATATATGATATATAATATAAACTGCAGATGATGACTACAGATATGAAATGAAAAGACACTTCCTCCTTGGAAGGAAAACAATGGCAAATCTGTTCAGCATACTAAAAAGGAGAGATATATACTCTTGCCAACAAAGATGTATATAGTAAAAGTTTTTGTTTTTCCAATAGTAATGAATGGCTATGAGAGTTAGACTACAGGGAAAGCTGAAAGGCTTAGAATTGACACTTTTGGATTTTGATATTACAAAAGACTTTTAAAATTCCCTGGACAACAAGGGAATCAAATCAGACATTATTAAAAAAAATAATTCAGACTATTCTTTGGAAGGGCAAATACCAAAATTGAAGCTTAAATAGTTTGGCCATTTTCCAATAGAAATTCATTGGAATTCCAACGTTTCCTAATATTAGGAAAGATTGAAAGCAAAAGGAAAAGAGGACAGGAGAGGATGAGATGGATAGATAGTGTCATGAAGCAATGAACATAAGTTTGGACAAACTTCAGGAGATAGTAGAGGAGAATAGAACTTGGTGTGATATAGTGTATGGGTCCCCAAGAAATGGACATGGCCGAATGATTTAATAAGATATCAAAATATTCATGTGTAATGATGATTACATTCATAATAAAAATAGCAAAATAAAGCAAAAAAATTTAAAAAGAACCAGATTGGAATCCAGAAAACCTGCATTTGTTTCTCTGCTTTGCTACGAGAGTGACCTTAGGTAAACCAGTTAAACTCCCTGATATTCAATTTCTTCAATTGAAAAATGAAATCTAGATGATCTCCAGGGTCCTTTTTACCTCCAAATTGATGATTCTATTGTTTGAACCATGAAGACACTATTCTTTGGTGTAGGAACTATTAGGCATATCCCCATTTTCTGGGAAATGTATTGCTTTTCAAAGTAACATCTAAACATATTGATGAGTATAAGGGAATCACTTGCAGTAGGAGTTATATTCTTTGAAATGTTTTATTGGTGTTTTTAAAATGATCATTTCTCAATAACTTTACCCCACTTCACACAAGACACTAACACACCTAATGAAATCCTTCTTTAAAATAATGTTAAAATTATTTAAACAAATGGAGGAAATAATTGATTTTTTTTCAAATCTTTAATCCTCTTTCAATTACTCTGCCAATCAGAATTTATTGTATATCTTACATTAGCTAAGGATCCCCTTGCTGAAACAGGAGCCCTTCACACACACACACACACACACACACACACACACACACACACACACACACATCCTCTAAGAGCAAAAGAATTCACACTGTATCCAAAAAAGAAGATCCTTGAAAAGTATACCTAATATCAAAATGTTCATACTGGCTTCAAATTAAGTCAATATCCTTTCCTTTTCAAAGCTTGAAAATTTTTAAAAAATTAGTTCTCAAGTGGTATCAATAAGTTGGGTCACAGATTTTAATAAGTTACCTGAGGCTTAGATGGTGTCATAAATAACATTTCAATTTGTATTTTCTGTGCTACCAGAATTAATTGATGCCTAGAAATATGTCCTCTGTTGGAACTTGTTCCAAGTTTGGAAATATCAGGTGGCCAAATTTCAATTTCATTCTGTCACTTGCTGATTTTATACTGTCCTTACCTAGAGGTTAGCCCAGAGGAGAGAGGATACTTGAAGACTGTATGGTTCATTCACTGTAGTCTATCTTTCAATGTACTTCTAAACCTGTCTCCATAAACAGAGGCAGAAGAATTCCAGCAATATTTTGATTACAGTATTTCAGGAGATGATTATTTCATCCCCAATGCAATACTTGAATCAGGATGAAAATTACAATTATATATTTCCATGTGAAAGAGCTGCTAATGAATGCTCTTGTTTTGTTTTTAGAAACAAACAGTACAAGCCTTGCTTGGTAAAAATTAAAATCTAAGCCAGAAAATGAAACATGAAAAGTGTCTCTTTATCAGCTGCAGGAGCCAGAGCCTATTATGTAGCTGGACTCCATGCTAGGCGTAGATAGAAAGAGATATAAGGACCCCTGCCAAGGAGAAGCTTACAGTCATAGGGAAATTTTATATTTATATGTATATCTCTATCTATAAAATATATATGTTTAGATTCACACACATATACATATGCATATATAGCACATGTTTATAGATATGTATTTGCCTATATGTATAAATATATATTTAGATACATAATATATATACGTATACATATATGTGTGTTTATATCTAGATAGAGATAATATAGACATGGAAATCAATATAGATAATAGATACAATAACCTCACTCAGGCTAGGTGAACAATTCTCTTAACCATAGTCCTGTGATCCTGTGCGCTGGGCACATGAAGAGAGATCTTATTATTGATGAAGAGACCTCTGAGCTATTGAGTAAATAAATATGGAGAGACTTGGAAGAAATAAAATAGTAGAGAAATGAGTTAAAAATGGGGTCCAAACTTTTAATGCCAAATGAGAGTTTAAAAGCTGTAGATAAGTGAAAGAAGCAAGCCCCCACCATATCCATTGAATCCCAGACTGTAACCTCAGAGACTGCTTTAAAAAGATGCTTCCTCCCCCAGAGATTGTTCTCTCTTTGACTGAACTAAAATGTTAAGCACTTCTGAAGAAATCATTTATCTTATGTGTTTTTTCATATGATTTCTCTGATTTATTTTACTATTTGCTTGGATAAATGGACTTATTCATTATGTGAAATATTTTTGTGTATGTATCAATCATTTGGTGGGAGAGAGTTAAGGAGGAGAGAATAAACAAACTATTGCCCTTAGCTTGGGAGGGATCAGGAAAAGTAGATTTTATTCTGAATCCTTAAATGAGAGAATCATATCCACAGTCTGCAAATATTTGATGTATAATAAATAGATATAATTCTAGTCCCAACATCTCTCTTGAAGATAGCAGAAAGGAAAGAGTGATTGTCTAGCCACAACTGTCTTGGATTCTGCTTGTTCCTCTCCTGATAAGCTATTGTCCAAGACATCCCTTCTGCTCCACAAGGTAGAAATTGCTTCAATTTCCCTTCAGAGATGTGAAATAAGGTTTTTCAGACCTTGTATCTATCATTTATCCATGCCAGTATATTTTATGTGGAATGGAAGAGTAAGTCCAGAGTCACCATATAGACTGTATCACATACATATAAACTTATAAGCTATAGAATATATTCATATGGATTGTAATACATGAACCAATAAACTATATCCATCAACCCATTCACCCACCCACTCATCCACTCATACTTACACACATACATACATACATATGTACATCCATCTGTCCATATATACATACACAATCTCATGACAAAGAAGATAAAGAACTAATCTTGGACTCAGGTACTGATTCAAGGACTA
Organism: Sminthopsis crassicaudata; assembly: GCF_048593235.1. Lineage (NCBI taxonomy): Eukaryota > Metazoa > Chordata > Mammalia > Dasyuromorphia > Dasyuridae > Sminthopsis > Sminthopsis crassicaudata. The sequence goes on along the minus strand of NC_133620.1, from coordinate 388,029,173 downwards.
TTAGCTATCTGACTATATGCAAGTCACTTTATCAGTGTTTGGGGGCGATTTTCTAAGATTCTGATTGCAGGGTAATTTCACTTTGGGAGTTCCATACACTTATGAAATCATGGATCTAGCCACCAAAAAAATAAAACAACATCCAAAAGAAAAGAAAAAAAAACATGCACATATATTTGTTGGTTAGTTGGGATTTTTTATTCTTGAAGAGGACCAAAACAACATCACTATATTAGAATCAAGTTACAATGCATCTAACAATGGTTGCTCAAGTCATAATGCATCTAACTATGGTTGATCAGACCAATTCAAGCTCAGAAGGCTCTACCACAGATCGGGAACGATTAATCCATGTGAGCATTTGAAGTGGAAATTTCTCTCTATATCTCACATTTCTTTTGAGCTACTGCAATTCTGCTTCACTATAGACACAATGCCTTCTTAATTGCAGGCATGGTCCTTTGCCATCTTCTCCCAAGTCATGTAATTGATTCCTAAGTTTTTCAGAGAAACCTTGAAAGTGTCTTTATATCACTTCTTCTGACCATCCTGTGAAGACCTACTTTGTGTGAACTCTCTACAAAATAGTCTTTTAGGCAAATATGCATTTAACATTCAAACAACATGACCAGCCCATGGGAGTTTCACTCTCTATAGTAAAATTTGAGTGCTTGGTAGTTTAGGTTGAGAGAGGACTTCAGCTGTTTGGTACTTGATCTTGCCAGGTGATGTTCAGAATATTCCTAAGAGAATTCAAATAGAAGTGATGCAGTTTTCTGACATGGAACTTTCCAGGTTTCAGAGACATACAACAATGAGGTCAGCACAATGGCTCTATAGACCTTTAGTTTGGTAGGCAGTCTAATACCTCTTCTCTCCTGCATTTTCCTTTGGAGCTCTCCAAACACTGAACTAACTCTGGCATGTGTATATTACCAAATCTCATAATCTATGTGTACATCCTGGAAAGAATACTGTCAAGTAACTTATCCACAGTATTCAAAATTTATTTGTTGTAACTGACAATTCCATGTATAAGGTGGTGTGGTGATGGCAGGTGGACAAACTGTATTTTCTTGGTGTTAAGTGTTTGGCCAAAATTACTACAAATAGCAGAGAATCAAGCCATATTTTGTGACATCTTAGCTTCACAAGTTGCAGTAAATGCACAATCATTTGTGAACAAAAATTTATGTACCAACTCTTCCTCCACTTTAGTGTTATCTTATAATCTTTTAAAGTTAAACAATTTTACCATTAGTTTAGTAGCTAACCATGATATCAGTCTGCTAGATTTTATGTTGTCCATAAGCATGAACACACTCCATGTACCAAATCTTTGCAGAAGTTTATGCACATTGTACCAGGACTGGGTGAAGCAGACAATTTTTAGGGCACCTTTTCTAGCTCCTTCCTCACAGCAGCAGGTAAGCACTGAGGTCTTTAAAAGGCTGCTCAGACACCCAGAGGACTATCAAATCCCACTGCTCCTTCCAGTGGGAAGATGACCCTATGGCTTGGGGAACTTGTGTTGCTTGTGACTATACATCCCATTTTATCCACACCCGCTGCTTCATCATTTGTCTGGACTTTGAGATAATTTTGAGATAAAATTGAGATAATTTGAGATAAAATGATAAAATGGTATGGGGAATGTATATGAACTGTGTCTCCACAACACTTGTCTGCTAAGAGTTAGGAAACATGATTTGTTATCAAATCTTTTGGATCTGATTCTCTCCAATTTAATTCTCATCATTATCATTGTTTCTGAGATGGAAATAAATGATGGGAATCCTGAATGAAAAGGATTACTCTATCCTAGAGTACAAAAAAGGAGAGGAAATGTAGGCATAATGCACTTTAGGTTTTACAAAAACAGATTTCAGATGTTTCAGAGGAAAAAGAATAGGTCCCATACTATTACAATAGGAAATCAGCCCAGGAGGGATGGAAGATGTTCAAGAATTAAAAGAAAGACCCAAAGAAGATAATTATAATGAGGAAGAAAAAATGGAATTTGACTGAAGAGATCAAAGGATTTTTTAGATTTTTGGACAAAATATACTGAATGGAAGCAAAACAAGTAACAGAGGCATAATTCTGTAAAATCCTGTAAAAATATTGCTTACTGCCAAAAATGAGAATGAACTGAAGCTGACAGGAGAAAAAAGAGTTATAGGAATCAAATGGGATGGATTTGTTAAAATCATGTTAGTAGAAAAAGCACAACTAAATAAAGGATAGGACCAGTCGTGTGCTGGAGCCAGCTCTGACTGTCATTAAAATTTCTGTATGAACATTTACACTTCAGACATAAATTAACTACAAATCAGCAGTTGTTCTGTTGTTTTATTATATAATTTTAAGAAGGTGATGGAGAAAATGTTAATAACACTTATTGAATTTTAAAATATGCCATGTATATTTTTTTCCAGAAAGCCAGATGTTAAAAATTTACCAGAACAATACTGGATATATAACATCTCATTATTGTCATTTACTTGGGTGAAATTATTAATTATGTCTATGAATTGCTGTTTCACTCAATCATTCTTTAGGATGAGATTATTTACTTTCAGATCAGAGTGGTCAAAGGAGGAATGAGATAGCCCAGAATGACAGAAAACCAGAAGAGAGTATATTAAGAAGAAAATATGTAATCAGCAGTGCTAAGTGTTGTAGACAGGTCAAGGCAAAGGAAGTTTCAGAAAAGACCATTTGTTTTGATGATTAAAGATTCACTGGTGACTTTTGAGAGAGCAGATTCAATAGAGAATAGGGCAGGCTGCCCAATTTTAAATGTTTGAGGAGTGAGTGGGTGGTGGAAGAAACAGGACACGCAGACCACTCTTGAGAAATTGGACAGCAGAAAAGAGAGAATTAGTTATAGCAAAAAAGAACAAGACTAATTTTACTAAAACCTCAAATTTAATAAGTGAATTATCAGGAATTTTCAAACACTCAATTTCATCGATGTTTAAAATACATTTCTTCTATCTTTTCTTCACGTCAGAATCCTACTATGAATGACATATAATCTACGCTCATTAGGGGCTCTTTGTTTTTGTCGTGCTATTTCTGGGTTTCTTTAGTAATATTTCTTTCAGGAGTTGGTAGCATCCAATATGCTACCATTATCATTGTTTCTGAGATGGAAATAAATGATGGGAATCCTGAATGAAAAGGATTACTCTATCCTAGAGTACAAAAAAGGAGAGGAAATGTAGGCATCAAGTATAACTGGAAACATCCAACAAAGGCTGTGGCATCAAGGAAAAGAACACAACATGATGATACCAGATAAGCCATTTTCTTTTTTTTTTTTAATCACTTTTTTCTAGCTTAAGGACAAACAAGTGAATCCTAGGGAAAACAAAGAAAAATGCCACACAGTCAGCTCTCAGTTACTCAAACAATAGATGTGAACAGTGGCATATGTATGCCAAAATAATGCAAGCAGATTGGATAGGCATATAAATCCTACTTTTATATCTGACAGTGGGAACACTACAAGGATTTTTGTTTTTGTTTTTTAAGTGGCTGAAATTTTATCACTAAAAGTATGTTTGGCCAAAACTAATATTAAAATTGATTCATATGCCTTAAATATACAAAAACTCAATGGGGTAGGAAGATAGTTAAGAATATTGCCTGGCAAGAGGGAAGCTACTTCAGGCTTAAAAGTATGTGGTGAGGTCCCTCTGCAGGCAGATGATTGAGAGCTGACCTTGGTCACTTTTATCCAATTTTTTCTTCTTTAGCTCTAACCATATCTTCATCTCTATTTCCTCTTTTCAGATTTCTATTTCCAAATCTAAATAAAGATATGCTTTTCCTATATTGTTGTGTGGACCTCTAATTTAACAGTAGAGGAAGAGATCATTGGACTTTGTAACTACATTTCTCAAACACACAAGTGTTATGCTTAGTTCTAGACACCATTTTTTAGTAATGACTTTAACAAACCATAGCAGGTCCTGAGGACGAAGACCAGAAAGGCAAGGAGTCTAGAGACCATGAAGATCTCTTGACAAAACTAAGGATATTTAATTTGGAGAGAAGATGATTTGAAGAGGGCATCATAGCTGTATTCAAGGATTTTGGAGGGCTTTTGGGGCCAGTCTTGATTTAAACTTGACATTAGAATAGGAGACACTCATAGAATATATAACCTTAAATAAGTTTACTCAGCAATAGCATGAAATGAATTAAACTGGTATAGCTCTTTCCTCTTCAAACTTGACATCGTATTTTACCAGGCAAAGGAGTGTGTTGACTCCAAAGATAGCAGGAAATACATTAAGTCTAAGGACAACTGATTACTAAAATATAAGGCTTTTATATCTTAGTATTTTGGGGAGTTATGTTAATGCTTTGTACATTACCCTTTTAGGGAAAATTAGCCAATTGGATAGAATCTTCCAGTCTTACTGCTATCAGCCTCAAACAGAAGATATTGAGAAAATACAAGAGTAAACATTGCTGCAGACATTGCTCCTACTACAGGGGAATATTATATAGAAATGAAATTAGATGAGGAGCAAAGTTAAAGTGGCTAGAAAGTGGCAGTTTTAGCTAGTTTGCCCACCATACTTCCATAGTAGCATACAAAAGTCACCAAATTGAATTCTGATGGGAAAACCAAGGAGTGAGTGACTTTTATGGTTCAAGGCAGCTTAAAGAGAAGATAAAGAGGTGTGTGTGTGTGTGTGTGTGTGTGTGTGTGTGTGTGTGTGTGTGTGTGTGTATGTGTGTGTGTGTGTGTGTGTGCACTGAAGATATAGGGGATGGGGCCTGTCCTGGCATAGCAACAGAAGTGGGAAGCATTCTAAGCGCAATAGGCAGAACCAGAGCATTAGGTCAAGAAGAATCAGGGCAGAAAAAGATCTCAGGGGATCCATGATCTAGCCAGAGGTACAGGAATAGGTGCCATCTGGCAGCTCTAACTCTCAGCAACTCAGTTCTGACACAGACTGAGAGAAAAACAGAGACTCGGGGGAAGGAAGGAAGGAAGGAAGGAAGGAAGGAAGGAAGGAAGGAAGGAAGGAAGGAAGGAAGGAAGGAAGGAAGGAAGGAAGGAAGGAAGGAAGGAAGGAAGGAAGGAAGGAAGGAAGGAAGAGAGAGGGAGGGAGGAAGAACTTTACTATTAAGGGCTACTATGGTGACAAAGAAGCACAAGACAGAAACACAGAAGACAATGACTTGAAAACATCAATAAGCAAAGCCTCAAAGAAAAAAAGATGTTGATTGAATACAAGAACAGGAAAAATTCCTTAAAAACAAACAAACAAAAAAAAAACTTTAAAAGAGCAAAATATTCCAATTTTAACAAAACCAAATAAGGGTAATAAAGGAAAAATTGAAAGAAATGAGAGCTATGAATGAAAATTATGAAAAAGAAAAAGAACAACTTATAAATAAAATGTAAAATCTCATTGAAGAAACTGTGAAATATCCCATAGGAAAATAATTGACCAAGAAAACATAGTAAGAGTAAATATAATTTAAGAATTACTGTACAATATTGTCTAAAAAATCATAAAGAGCTAATCAGATATCTTGGAACTAGAGGACAAAGTAGAAATTGAAAGAATTCACTAGTCATTCCACTAAAGAAAACCAGGAATATTATAGCTTAAATTCAGAGCTCTCAGGTCAAGGGAAAAACACTTCAAGAATGCAGAAATGAAGTATCATGGACCAGTCAGGATCAAATAAATTTATCAATCACCAAGTCAACAACAACAAAAAAAACCAACAATTAAGAAAAAATAAAAATTTTACTTAATAAACTAGTTTAATATTTACATTAATTTAACAAAAATAAGAAACAAAGAGAAGGAGAAGGAAGAAAAAGGAGGAGGAACTAGCATTTCCATAATATGTTAAGGTTCGCATTGCAAACATTAATTATATTATGTGCTCCTCATAACATTTTTATCCCAACTTTATAGATGAGGAAACTAAAGAAAGATAGATTTGATGACTTGCTCAGGGTCACATAGCTAGTGAGTGTCCAAGACAAGATTTGAACTTTGACCTTCCTTATTCCAAGTCTGACACATTATGGAATCACTAGATTTCACAGATGATCTAAGAAAATAACTACAATAATTCTAAGTGGAATCATAATGATAACTTCCTCTTCTTTATACCAACCCCCAGAAGACTGACCAAAAAGATTTCAAGAATGAATAGAAGACATTTAAAGGAAGCAGTAACAATGATAATAGCTAAAATTTGTACAATGCTTTTAGGTTTGCAAAGAATTTTGCAATAATATTTGCAAACCACTAGATTCCACAGATGATCTAAGAAAATAACTACAATAATTCTAAGTGGAATCATAATGATAACTCCCTCTTCTCTATATCAGTCCCCAAAGACTGACCAAAAAGATTCCAAGAATGAATAGAAGACATTTAAAGGAATCAGTAACAATGATAATAGCTAAAATTTGTACAATACTTTTAGGTTTGCAAAGAATTTTGCAAATATTATTGCATTTTATTTTCACAATAATCTTGGGAAGTAGGTGCTATTATTTCCCCATTTTAGATAAGAGGAAATCAAAGTTTTAAGAGACTAAATGGCCTATAACTATTAAATGTCCCAAGAAAGATTTGAACTTGAATCTTCCTTACTCCAAATACAGTGCTTTATCCAGTATTATAGTTACCTCTTGGCTGACAATAATAGAGAATGAAATTACAGCAGCAGTTTAGGACAGAAAGTAGAAAAACTCTATTCTAGAAGTAGACACTTCTGTAAAACAGAATGGAGAAAACAGAACTCAATAGTTCAATGATCCAACAATTTCAGTCTTATGAAAAAGACTGAAAAATCATAATACATCAAGTGCCTACTATCCCTAGCAACTTCTCTGAAAATAACAGGGCAAAGAGAAATAATTTGATAAATAATTGTTGCCCCTGAAAATCATGATTATGCAAAAAAAACCTATCATATTTCAAGAAATTTTCAGGAAAAATCATCTGTAGCATTAGAACTAAAACGCAAAGTTAAGATACAGCTAGATCCCAATTAGTATAAATAATAAATTATATGAAATATAATTTCTACTCTTAAAAGTTATTATTATATAAAATATTCTAATTTGGTTCAGGCCAATAGCAACATTCAGTATTAATTGATCATTTGACTGCTTCAAAGGATTAGTTTTGCACTCAGGACCTAATTAGAAAAAGATTTTATAGAGCAGCACATGAAATCATACACATACACACCCAAATTTTCATATATCCATAAATGTCATAGCCAAATTAAAGAAAAAATTCTGCAAGCAGTTTGGAAGAAAACCAAGTAGCGAGAAAGCACAATGAGGATCCTTCAAGATGATTATGAAATTACTACAAAGAAAACTTTCCTCTCTGCTTAGGGAAAATTTATCCATCCCTCAAGGTTCAGTTCAAGTTCAATCTATTCTATTAAGTCTCTAAAAACTCTAGTCTGTACCATTGTACCTCTAACACCAACTGAAGTTGTCTTCAACGAACAATTTTCTTTCTCTGTTAAAAAGAAATGTATTTTCTTTTTGCTGATGAGTTTTGTTTTTATACACATTCACTTTTCTCTTATTCTCCAATTGTTTTTGTACAATAAGAAATATTATATACAGTTTCCCCAAATATATCTATCCTCACCATATTCCTAGTAGACCACTATAAACATAGAAAATGACGAAGTAATAAATACTTAAAGTTACTCATGAATTGTCTGACATCATACACTAAATTTAACACAAAACTAAAGGATAAACTATTTAGCCAACTTATTTTATTTTAGAAATTGAAACTGAAAGAAGTCTGTTATAATTATGTTTTACTAATTATATAAACATGGTATTACATTTAGTACTCATATACATATAATTATATACATATATATTAGTGCTTCAACTAATTTTATGCATATAGAAATAACTGCATATTTGCTAATTAGCTACATGGTAATTTACTTGTTAATGGCATATAAAATTACATTATTTATGGAGTTATGAATTCATCCAACTATTGGTAGAAGGTTTGAATTAAGTACCTAAAGCATTTATATGATTTAATCCAGATTTTACATTGCTAAGTATGTCTATATCCTCAGGAAATCAAAGGCACAAAAAAGATTCCATTTAAACAAAGTATTTATAGCAACACTTTTATTTCTGTGTTTTAGCAAAGAATTGGAAACCAAGAAAATATTTACTGATTGGGAAATGGCTAATCAAATTAAAGTACATGAATGTGACAGAATATTACTTCAACCTAAAAATGATGACTATGAAAAATTCAAAAAAGCATGGAAAGATTTACATGAACTAACTTACTTTCCCACAGCTTCTCCAGAACTGATTGTTTCCATTTTTTTGTCTTTGTTGATTTACTGTTTTGGTTTGCATTTATCTTATTATTAATAGTTTGGACCAATCTTTCATATGGCTACCAATAGTTTTTAATTCTTTTGAGAATTGTTTGTTTATATCCTTTGAACACTCTCTAGGCTGAGCTAGGCATAATAATGTTACCAGATTTACACCAAATTTATAGGATTCCTTACTTGCATGCTATTTCTTAGCACAAATAGAGGCAGCTTGATGGAACAGTAAATAAACAATTGGACCTGGAATCAGGAAAACTTGTGTTTAAATCTGGTTTGCAGGTATTTATTATCTATATGGCCATGTCTGGATTCTTAATTTTACAAATGAAACCCACAACTGTGAAATGAAGATCCACATAATAATAGCATCAACTTCCCAGAAATATTGTGAAGATAAAATGAGATGACATTTGTTTAGTGTTTTACAAATCATAAAGATATTAGTTTTTATTATTAGTCCAAATTATATTGAAACCTAATTTGTTTCTCTGGATAGTCCCTAAAAGAGACCATTAGGAAGCATGATCAAAACCTAATAACATTTTCTCCATGTGGCCTTCTCAAAACTATTTATTTATTTCCTCCTTAAAATATCTGCTAGTAAAGACCGTTGCAGGGACTAGGGCAAATGGCAGAGGAAGAAATGTGAGTGGCCCTAGATCAGACCTACAGGCTACAAGGAAAAGGCTTTACTTAAATTTAGCATGTGTCATTGTGGATAACCCTATCTCTGTTTCTGAGAAACAACTGTTTGCTGTCCTAACCCTTCAGAAACCTGGCAACTGGTTAAGTGACTGGCTGGCATATTCAAGCTCACAAAGCTATGTGTAAGAACCCGGGCAGCTGGGATCATTAAAGACCCTGAAGTCTGAGTTTCTCAAAATTCTGTCCTGTTTGGATATCCATATCATATATTTATTAATGTGAAACAACAAGATTTGGGATATAAAAGCAAGAGTTATTCCATGTAGGCGTTAAAATAATCTCAACTAAAGAGAGAAGAAATCTGCATTTTCTTAAAAAGACTCTGTTTCACTGTTTTATTTTATTCCTTCCTTTATTTTTTTCTACATTTTCTTCTCATTTATCTCCCTCTTCTCCCTACTGTATACATCAATATTGAAATGGGGACAGCGTGAGTTTGATAAAAAGGGGGGTTGCTAAATGTACAATCTCCATTCCTTCACTAACTGACTGATACTTCATGAGGATTTGCATATCATTTTACTTTTGATATGAGTAGAGGAAAATCCTATATTGATATCAGTCAGTCCTGAGTAATATAGATTAAAGCTACACATGGAATCTCAGTCAGATTTGTTATTCACTCCAGAAAACTGCCAGATTCTTATTATTATATTTGATTTTATTTCCATAAGCAAAGATCTTTTTGGCCTTCTTACACTGAAATCACATGCATGACACATGATAGCTGATGCTAGAGCGAGGTCACAGAACAGTAGGGAGGAAGAAAACGGTAATAATATCTCAACAAGTGACATTACAGGCATGCATGCATACCACGTGATACTCAATGCTAAAAGAAGAAGCAATAGGGAATGGAAAGTGCTTGAGTAAGATAGTAACCCCAGACTGCTGCCAATCAGGCTATATAAGTTGAATGGAACAGCCCTCGAGTCTTAATAGTATTGACTATTATGTCATTATGATGCCATCATATCCAGAGAATAACATGCAGCTTTGTTTTACTAGCTACTAGCAAGTATTCAACCTGCCAACCTGATTTGGAGCAAAAATTAAGTAGTTACTAGAAAAGCTTCCAAATTTAATTAAGAGTGATCATTTAACCTGTAGAGATGTCTTTTGGGAACTGTATAAAACCATTTAGGGGAGTTGTTTATAACAAAGCACAGTGACTAGTTTCTATACACAAATAAAGTAACAGGATTAGTGTCATCAGCTAATTATACCCTTAAATATGTTAGCAGTAATTTAAATTTAGGAAAACTTGTTTATTCTTTTTTGTATATATTTCACTTTATCATTATTCTTGCTTCCACAGTATCTTGTCCATAGTAGTGTTCCTAGAACCATAACCAGCAGTATTAGTACATGGGGTAAACTTCACAAAATATGACCAGGGAAAGCAACATGAAAAGGCACCTTCAGGTCAATTTTTTGACAAAAATTCAGTTGGCAAGCGCGAATTTATATAATATTTACATAATAGTTCATGGATAGGATACTGAGAGGCTTCCATGTAGGAGATTGTGGCAGGACTAGGCTAGGCGAAGAAGGGTCTTATCAAGGAGAGAAAGCATGCTATCTGGAGGATTCTTTCTCATTTTCATTCAATATCTTTTTGATCTGGACTAATTATAGAAAGAAAAAAATACTTAGCTTGCTCTTGTGTAATTTTGTGTTTTGCTTTGTAGATTAATTTTCCACAGTGCTTGACTGAATCCTTTGTGGTAGGTGAAAGTGAAGGATAATTGCTATGATTCAAAGTATTTTCCTTATGAAAAATGAATTTTTCATAGAAAAAATAACAAAACTTAAATTGGTCCAAATATGTCACTCCTTTTTCACCTCCACCTCCCACCCCTCCCATCCTCTGCACATATACACATGCCCAAGAAGTCTAGTTCAAACAAAACTTGAGCACCATAGAGAGATAGGTGATTTAAAACAGTAATAACTATTTCCAAAGCACATGTCTGACCAATACAATCTCTATTCTCTCCAAAGAAAATTATAGAAGACATTGGCTACTATTGATTGGTTTTTCAATGTTCATCAGCTGTTGATGAACATTCAGGAAACCAATCATCATGCTGATCATTTTTTTTACATAAAAAGATACATACAGACACACATACACACAAATATACCCACAGACATACATATATTTGTATTATTTTTGTTGTCCAGTCATTTCAGTCATGTCTGACTCTTTATGATCTCATTTGGGGTTTTCTTGGCAAAGATACTAGAGCAGTTTGCCATTTCCTTCTCCAGCTCATCTTATAGATGAGAAACTGAGACAAACAGGGTTAAATAATTTGTCCAGGGTCATACAACTAATAAGTATATACATATTACATGTTTGTGTATGTGTATATATAAATTTTGTCTTACTGCCTCACCTATTGAACACAAAATTAAACTAAAATAAAAATAAAAAACTTGCATAGTTCAGCAAAACAAGTTTCTATAATGGTCATACAATTTGTTTATCTTTTCTCTGGCCCAAGGTGAGTATGGTATGGACTCATAGTTTATTTTGCATTGATTACAAATCTATAGTCTTTAAACATTGTTTTTTGTTCTATAATGTTGCTATTATATAGTCTTTTCTGCTAGTTATGATCATCTTGATTTTCATCAGTTCAATGGTCTTCCTGGTTTCTTCTGAAACAATCCATTTTGTTATTTCTTATGACACAAAATATTCCATTACATTCATATACCATATGTTGAGCCTTTCCACAATTGATGTGTACTTATTTAATTTCTAGTTCTTGGCCACTAAAAAAAAGAAGAGCTATAAATATTTTTGTACATATGGGTCCTCTTCCTCTTATTTTTATCTCTTTAGAGTATAATAGTAATAGTACAACTGGGTCAAAGTGGCTTTTGGGGCAAAGTTACAAACTGTTTTCTTGAATGGCCTGACCAATTCACAGATCTAACAGTGCGTTATCTTGTTTATTTTCAGTCAGCCCTTCTAACATTTATCCTTTTACTCTTTTGTCATCTTTGCCAGTCAAATGCTTATGAAATGGAATTTCAAAACTGCTTTAATGTATATTTCTCTAGTAGTTATTCAAAACATTTTTTTTCAAGTGGTTGTTGATAGCTTATATTTCTTTATAGTAAGAAAAAAATTGTTATTTTCCCCCATTTATTTGTCTTCTCATTTTAACTTCTTTAGATTTATTTATCTAAAACTTTTTCAATTTTACATAATAAAAATCATCCATTTTATTTTATGTGCTCCTCTCTCTCTCTTATTTGTTTAATCATATATTCTTCCTCTAACTATAGATCTGAAAAGCAATTTCTTTTTTTTTTTATTCTTCTAATTTGTCTATAATGTGATCTTTTTAACTTATTTTTATTAATTTTGAAATTTTTAAAATTCTGAACTTAAACAAAAAAAGCAATTCCATACATAGATCAGAATATAGAACAGGGTTGTATAAGAAATGAGTAGGCCATTTGCTTTTTTAAAAAGTACATAATAAATTTTACACATTGTTTTCAAAGCTGTCTTGCTTATCTGCACTTCCTTCTGAATGTCCTTCTATTGTCTTCTGTGTATTTCACTTATTATTTGCTTAATTTTATTTTTTCTTTTTTTTAACTGTTTTTAATTGATATTTTCTGTTTCTTACATCACTGTAGCATCACATGTTTTACCTCTTCTTCCCCTCCTTAAGGCATTCCATTTCACTTTTTTTTTTTTAGAAAGGAAAAAAATCAGCATAATTGATTGATACATTAAGAAAGCTTAAAAACTGCACTGTCCTCAATGTCTTTAACATTGTTTCCTGCCCCTTGCCTGAGCCAAGGGATGGTTTTTTCCCCTTCTTATGTTCTAATTATAGTGTAATGTTCCTTCAATTATTTTACTTCAGTCTTTTAAAAGGTGGTATTGTCTCCACTAGCTAGCTCTCTTTTCTTCCTTCCCCCTCCCACGTTTCCTTCTTCTCCTTTGTTGCCACTTTCCCTTAAAGGTTTTGTTTATTAGCTCTTCTTTTCATATTTTAACCTAGTTATCATCCCTATCTATTTTTCTTTTAGTGGATTCATACTCCCTGTCCTCCCCTTCAATTAGTCCTGTTTATTTGTTTTTTTTAATTTCATTTTTGTTCTTCTTTCCAAAAATGATTTCTCTCACTCTATTATACATCTTCCTTTTTATATACTATAGACCAAAGCTTCTTAAACTTTTTCCACTTGTGATCCCATTTCACCAAGAAATTTTTATGACCCTGTATGTAAGTTCACAAAATAGGTATACAAAGTAAACATTTACTGATAATAAATTATAATTTTGTGATCCCCACATTGAGATATGAGATCCTATATGAGGTCACGAACCAGTTTAAAAAAACTGGACTATAGACCCTCATTCTCTAAAACATAACCCTTTAAACATAGCAGCTTTAACCACTGGAAGAAATTTCCTCCCACTTCCAAAAAAGGCTTATTTTTTTCCCCAGCCTTTCAACTATTTCTTCTTCCTCCTTACTTATATGCCTATAGTTTCTTGTTTTATTGAGACCACAGACATCACTTTACACTTCACATTTAATCCTGGAAGATCATGCTATATGAATGATCTTTTGTATGTAGTTTGGAGCCTGTCTTGGCATATGGCATAAAATGTTGTTCCAAATCTAATTTCTGTCTGATAGCAGGTTTTCTAGCAGTTTTTGTCAAATATAATTCATTACCTCAGTAACTTGAAGATTTAGGCTTATAAAAAAACTATGCTGTTTTTGTTTGCTTCCATATGTGGTATACCTCATTTGTTCTACTAATCAACCTCTCTATTTTTTAACTAGTACCAAATTATCTTAATGAATATTGCCTTGTAGTAAAGTTTAAAGCATGGGGGAGGTAAGGGTGTTGAAAGGGGGAAAAAGAATAAAGTAAAAAAATGTACGCAACAGAGAACAAAAGAATCTACAAGGAAGTAAAGATGGACACACATGAATATAATTTCTTCTATTATTGCACATCCTGTCTTGAAATGGTAATTTATTTTTATATATTATGAATCTTCCCTGATATTCTTGCAGAACACACGACAATGTTCTGTTTTGTTTTGTTTCATTTTCTGGGTTTTTTTTTCTGATAATATAATAATGCTAGAGCCCCCTCTTTATCATGTATTTTCATCATTACCTTTGAGGTTCTTGACCTTTTGCTTCTTCATAAGAATTTCATTATTTTTAAATAGAAATAATTCTATTTCTATAAAATTGCTCTATAAAATATTCCATTGGTATTCTGATTGTTATGTCGTTGACAACACCTTGATAAATGCTTGTGCATTATTTAGGAAGAAAGAATCTGAAATGGAGTTTTCTAGACTATGAGAGTACCAGTTAGGGCACCGATAGCTTTTCTGTCTCCCTATGCAGTCGAAGAAGAAAGTTTTTGAGAGCCAATATTCATGTTGAAAAGATGTTGTATTTGGAGTTTGAGGATCTGGGTTTGATACTCACTCAATCCTTTTACTTCTTCCCTAGGACATTAACCCTACTTCACCTCTTTGGGCTTGTTTCCTCATCTATAAAATGAGGAAGTTAGAGTAGATAGATAATATCCATGACACTTTCCAGCTATACAGATGGAATCATGTTATGGTAAATATGGAAGAACTCTATTTTCTCCCTCTTCCCTCCCTTCCTTCTTCCTCTCTTTCTCCCTCCCTTTGCTCCCTCCTCTCTTTTCTTCCTTCCCTCCCTCTTTTCCTCTTTTTATCCTTCTTTCTTTCCTTCCCTCTCTTTTTTCCTTTTTCTTTCCCTCTCTCTTTCCTCCACAATTTTTCCTTTCTTTCCTTCCTGCCCTCCTTCCTTTCTTCCTTCTTTTCCTCTTTCTCCCTTCTTTCTTCTTCATCCTCTTCTCTATCTTTATCAAAGACAAACTATTCTTCTCCTTGACCAAACCCTATATACTCTCTATATTAGAATGTGTACATATACAAATTTCTTTAATAAATATAGATACCTTTTTCCAAGTCTGCTGTAGCAAAATTAAAAATTTATGTGTTCAGAATTAGTATATAGAATGACAGAATTTGCAGAAAATTATTTGAAACCAAATTGATCTTCATTAATTCAAAGTGATTCCTAATGTTATCTTACTATTTGGAAACAACAATTACAACTACAACCAGTCAATAAGCCTTATGTTTATGGCAATTCTCCAAATGGTGAAATTCTATACTTTAATATAGATCTTGTGGACTCTTGGGTTCCTGAAATGGAATAAAAAACCAAGGATTTTTTTTTGGGGGGGGGAGGGAGTGAAGAGAAACTGCATTTGGAAAAGATTTATATTGCTATTTACTTGATATTTAAACATTTAATTCTTTTAATAAATGAGAAAATACTCTATTATGAGCATAAAAATGCAGCTATAAATAACCAGTCTATAACTAAGAGAATATTCAAAGAACAGATGAAGAAACATGCAAATGGTCAGTAGTTTTTGAAATGCTTGCTATGTTGGAAAAGTACATGCCTTCACTCAACTAAGAAATGAGAATTAAAGTTTTATTTCAATTCCCGTGTTTCTTTGTGTTTCTAGGCACAAAGCCTAATCAATCCCTTTATGGACCCCACTCCTGAATACTATAAGACCATATGAACTTGAGCAAGTTGTTCCAGAATTCTTGCCATATAGAGTAAAACTTAAATAGAATCAAAGCAAGGAATGAGAGACCCCAAACAAAGTTCTCTTCTAGATGACACTAGGTTCTCAAAGGCCATGCCAGAAAAATGTAAGCTCTAGCAAGTTCTACCATACTGGAAAAACAATTAATTAAGTGATACAACAGATAGAATTCTGGGCCTAGAGTCAAGAAGACTCATCTCCCTGAGTTTAAATTTGGCCTCAGTCACTTACTTGCTGTGTGATCCTGGGCAAGTCACTTAACCCTGTTTGCCTCAGTTTCCTCATCTGTAAAATGATCTGGAGAAGGATATGGCAAACCTCTCCAGCTATCTTTGCTAAAAGTCACACACAAATGAAATAACTGAAAAACAAAAACCATATTAGAAAAGTTATACAATCCCAAAGACAGGCTGTACCTGCTATCTTATAACCAAATTACCTGGGTATGAAAAGATTTGTTGGATATAGTAACCAATGAAAAAAAGAAAAAATTTAGCTTTGTAAGCTCAGTGTTGTCAGTGGGGTATTAAAAATAAGACAAGAAGAACAAAAATAATTCTGTATTTATTAATCAGTTTATGATAGAGTAAGCCAATCAATAAGATAGGGTATACTAAGACAAGAATGAAATATTCCTTGCACATTCTTTTTTGGGGAGTACAATAAATACATATATAAATAAAAACAAAACAAATACAAAAAAAATGCAAGGTAACATTGGAGGCAGAGGAACTAGCAGAGAGGGATCAGGAAAGGCTTCCTGTAAGAGTCAGCACTTAAACTGAGTTTTGAAAGATATTAGGGATAATAAGAGACAGAGATAAGTAAGGAATACATTACAGAAGGGGAAAAATTTTTCAAGTAAGTGGAAGGAAAGCACAAGTTCTCCTTAAAGAAACAAGCTTGGCAGAGCTAATTTCAGTTTGCTACCAAAGCAATGTCCTAGGACATTTGGTAACATTGCTTTGCAATACTGATGATAACAAGTGAATACCATGGAGATAACTGTAAATGATAGACCAACTGAAAGTAAATATGGCTGGTAGAAGGTTGACCTTGAAGTAAGGAAGACTTGGGTTGGAGTGCTGTCTATCACACTAACTCTGTTGACCCAAGCAACTTTCTAGCACCATATGAATTACAGAAGAATTGTCTGGCACTCTATTCATCAATCTATACTGCAAGCATGATAGAGAGTTGGCCTTTGGCATAAGGAAGGCTAGAGTTCTGACACATACAAGCTTTACTGGGCAAATCAGTGCCTCAAGCAACTTTCTAGGATTAAATTGCAGAACAGAAGTGTCCTTTCTGGGGTTCCCTATGATGATAAAAATCACAGGTCCACATTTTTTAAAAATGTTGTCTCTCAAAGATAATAAGAAATTTATTGGACAGTTGCTAATCTTGCTTTGCAGTGTCCACTATGAATATAAGCTAAAGGACAATCATATTTGTCATGAAGACTGCAAAGCAAAAATACCAAGTGTCTTATTATTTTTGTGTTGTAATAAAAACTAGAAACTAGGAAGAGGACATAAATTGGGAAATGCCAAATAAATTACCATGCATGAAT
This sequence comes from Sminthopsis crassicaudata, assembly GCF_048593235.1. Classification (NCBI taxonomy): domain Eukaryota; kingdom Metazoa; phylum Chordata; class Mammalia; order Dasyuromorphia; family Dasyuridae; genus Sminthopsis; species Sminthopsis crassicaudata. Next base: position 388,011,829 of record NC_133620.1, on the reverse strand, counting down.
ATAATATATTATTGCCTTAAAAGAAATGGCAAAATAAATGGCTTCAGACAAATTTGGGAAGACATATAAGAGGGAAGTAAACAGAACTAGGAAAATAATTTATACAATAACAACTTACTTTGAGAGACTGAAATTGAACAATGAAATTATGTACTATGATTATATAAGTTTGCTGATGAACCATGCTATCTACCTACTTAATAGAAATAGTAGACTCAGAATATAGAATCATACATACATTTTCAAAAATAACCCATGTGGGAAATTATTTTACTTCACCATGTATATTTGGTTTTTTTTTCCTTGAAAGTACAAAATTGAAAATGAAAATTTTATTTAATTATTTTATTTAATTTTTAAGTGTACTTTTTGTAACACTTTTCTTATTTTCTTTATTTTTTATTAAAGCTTTTTATTTGTTCAAAACATATGCATGGACAATTCTTCAACATTAGGCTTGCAAAACCCTGTGTTCCAATTTTCTACCGTTCTCCCATGCCTTCCCCTAGATGGCAAGTAGTCCAATATATGTTAAATAGACCATGTATATTTGTTACAAAGACTTTTTCCTTTCCTTTCATTCTTTCCTTTTTTCAATTTGGGGGTGGGATAGGAGAGAAAGAGATATTAGAGATAGTGTATCCAGAGAAAAAGAAAAAGATGGGCTTTTAAAACACTGTTTTAAAACAGTCAGAAGAGATCAACAATAAAATTCTAAAGAATCACAGACAAGCAGGGCATATTTGAAAAATACATTTGGATTCTTCATATATTTATAAGGAAAAGAAAGCGGTATACAATAGAAATCCACAATGTTATGTACAATCTTCTTTTTCTATTCTACTATATACATAGAAATAATAATTTTATTTGTTTTTTCAACAAGCTTTGAAAAAAAGTTTAAAGAGAATAATGATGAATCAACCTCTCTTTTACATTCTTCCTGCCACCAATAGGGAAGTTTTATAAGGAAGAATTATGGTTCTGGACTATACTTACCCCATCAAGTGTCCAACATTCTTATTACCATCATTGCAGAGAATGGAGATGTTGAGAATTTCTGTGAAGAACACGGAAAGATCCTTAAAACTAATTGTCTTAGATATTGTAACATTAGTATGTGAGTATAGGGAAAGATGGAAAAAAACCAGTATTGGTAGACATGTTTCAGGTTTTTTTGTTTTGGGTTTTGGTTTTGGTTTTGGTTTTGGGGTTTTTTTTAGGTCTTTGGCATTTTATTTCTTACATAATAGTTTTTATTTATTTTTCAAATACATGTAAAATAGTTTTTAACATACATCCTTGCAAACCTTTTGTTCCAATTTTTTTTCCCCTCTCTCCCCATCTCCCCCCTTCCCTAGATAGCAAGTAATCCAATATAGGTTAAACATATGCAATTCTTCTAAGATATGTTTCAGTTTTACGAAAAGAAAAAAAGTCAAAGGCCTGTGATTACTTAAAAGTCCCATGTCTACATATCATGAATACTTGCCTCAGGAAAATAATTAGAAAACTCTGGATATGATAAGCATTTGAAGAGAGTGAAAAAAAAACTAAATTGACTATATAAACATATGAGAAAAGACTACTGATGGAGTAATATATTTACAAGGAAAACAGTTAACTAGGGAAAAAAATTTGCAGTAAGTTTCTCTAATAAAAGTTCTAATTTCCAAGACAACGTAAGGAATTGATTCATATTTATAAGAATAAGAACTTTCAAAGAAAGAAATCCAAGCTATCAATATACATAGGAAATAAATTATCCAAATAATTAATAATTTAAGAAGTGCAAATTAAAACAACTCTCAAGTTTAAACTGATGTTTATCAGATTGGCAAAGACAATCAATATATTTGAAAAGGAATGTTGGAACTAGTCTTCTGGGCTTTTAAATTGAAAGATTTCTTCCAGATTCAAGTGAATTACATTAAGTGTAATACAACTCAATCTTTCATTTTACAGAGGAAGAAAAAGCAGAGCATATGAATTTTGAACCCACACTCTATAACCTTGAAATAAGTACTCTTTAAGACTTTAAGCCACTTTAGGTATAAAACTGCTTAGTTTTCCCCTCCTCCTCATGCTAAAGGCTTTCAAGTGGAAAGATTACTTTTTTATACTGTTTTATAGCTATTTATTCTTCTGTTTTAACTCTCCAGCTAGATTTTGGTTTCTTATGAATGACTGAATGAAAGTAATTAAAAAACAACTACTTATGATATGCTAAGCACGGTTGGACATACAAATGCAAAAGCAAAGATATTTCCTGTTTGTGGCAGCCCTCTTTGTAGTGGCCAGAAACTGGAAACTGGGTGGATGCCCATCAATTGGAGAATGGCTGAATAAATTGTGGCATATGAATATTATGGAATATTATTGTTTTGTAAGAAATGACCAGCAGGATGATTTCAGAAAGGCCTGGAGAGACTTAACATGAACTGATGCTGAGTGAAATGAGCAGGACCAGGAGATCATTATATACTTCAACAACATTACTATACGATGATCAATTCTGATGGATGTGGCCATCTTCAACAATGAGATGAACCAAATCAGTTCCAATAGAGCAGTAATGAACTGAACCAGCTACATCCAGTGAAAGAACTCTGGGAGATGACTATGAACCACTACATGGAATTCCCAATCCCTCTATTTTTGTCCGCCTGCATTTTGGATTTCCTTCACAGGCTAACTGTACACTATTTCAAAGTCCAATTCTTTTTGTACAGCAAAACAATTGTTTAGACATGTATACATACATTGTATCTAATTTATACTTTAACATATTTAACATGTATTGGTCAACCTACCATCTGGGGGTGGGGGGAAGAGGGGAAAAATTAGAACAAAAGGTTTGGCAATTGTCAATGTTGTAAAATTACTCATGTATATATCTAGTAAATAAAAACTATTTTTAAAAAAAGGTATTTCCTATTTCAAGAAATTTATATTCTATTTTATTTTTAAAAGCATTTATTATTTCTTCTTCTCACTTTTTTCTTACCAACTTAATAATTAAAAACATAAATCTTTCAAAACAAATATACATAGTCCAGCAAAACAGATTCCTATATCAGCTGTGTTCAAAAATATATGTCTCATTTTGCATTTTTCATCAGTTCTCTCATAAAGGGTGCATAGTGAGCTTGTATTCTATAAAGCACAAATGAAGAATGATGATCTGTTTCATTCATCTTTGTCTTTTCCCAGTGTCTAGCATAGTATCTTACATACAGTAGTTACTTTTTAAAATAAGTTTATCTTAATTGTTAAAAAGAAGGGAAAAAAGAAGAAAACAAAGAAAAAGATTTACCATACTCAGAAAGACTTAAGGGGAAAGAATATGATCATAAAAGATGAGGAGTAAATCATTTAAAATGTTAACTCACTGCTCTCAAAGCTAACACACAAAATAAAAAGTTCAGCATTTATTGCCCAAGCATTTGGCCTTCTCAGTGCCTACCATGTGATAGAAGCTCAATAAATATTAGTCACAAAGAATATATTGTTGAAACTGTCTCTGCTCATGTCTTTACTCTGGCTAAATTTTGGCTTAAATGCAGATATTATGCTAGTAAAGTTTTGTTTCCCACAAAGGAAAAAGGAGGGAGGACAGATGACGATAGAAAAAAAAATTCTAGAGGGTAGGGAATTTGATTAAAGTTCTCTTTTGGCTTCAGCTTTCAATTGTTACTGAAATAAGTGTTGCCATTGCTTTTCATTGGTAGCTAGTAGACCTAGAATCCAGCTAGATTTGGTAACTAGAATCCAGGCACTCTATCTCTCCCCCCAACATGGAGGTACAAACTAATTTTTTTTTCTAAAAATAATTTTTCTAAATGACTCCTTTATACAGAGATTCCTTTTTTAAACCTGGATTTCAGCTGAATCATGTAAGGGAGGATGTTGTTCAGGTGGATTACAGAACAGTAAACTTAGAAGGGACTTCAGAGACCATTTCGTTCAGACTTCTCTAAAATGAGACCAAGAGCCACAGAGGTAAAGCAATTTGTGCAGAATCAATTAATAAATAGTATACCTGGAGTCGGTGCTAAAGTGTTCTTGTCAATCAGAACTACTTTAAAGTCTGAGTCCTCTAGAAAATGTAGCATAAATACACAACTGGTATGTCTAGTCTCTGATTCCAAGACCAGAGGAGCACATAGATGTTTGAAGCTGTTAGTTACATTCTTGGCTTATATAAAATGCATCAAGATATGCTCTTGTCACTGGTATTTGTAATAAACTTAGTGATATCTGGGTGTACTGAAGGAAACGTCTGTGGGCAGATCAGTAATGTGAACCAATGGAAAAAGAGAACAATAGTTAGTTTGCAATCTGTAAGTGAGTTCTTATAGTTATTAGTTACATCTCAGACTCATTTAATATATATTCAAAGCCTGGGAGCCTCTATAGGTTGTACACAGAGAGTCATTTATGAGAAGTGTTTATGCACAGGATGGCAAGAGCAAAAAATTGTCTAGAAACTAGAGCCCAGTGGTCTCATAGCATAGTCGGAGTGTGTGAAATTTGGAGTCAGTAGCTCCAGTGGGTACATGAAGACTCTGTGTAAGAGTGACTTTGTGTTGCTTTTGGTTAGGTGACATTCTTGGTGCTCCCCATATGGTGATACAAATTTGGAAGCACAATGATGAAAAACTATTAATTAAATTTGGTCTCAAATTAGTTTTCTGATGAAAGCTATTAATTAAATTTGATCTCAAATTAGTTTTCTGATGTTTCTGTGTTCTTCGAAAGGGGTAAAAGGAGAGTATAAGTGAATGTAAAATTCAATGTATGAGTACAAGGGAGTAAAAGTGGCATCCTTTTGCCTCTAGATCCCATAGAATAAACAGAAAAATGAAGGCATCCAACTAAATAAGAATTTTTAAAAATATCAAAGCAACAAGATAGCATTTAAAGGAAAGGAGTGAGAAATGAAGAGCTGGTTAAGAAAACAGTATATGAGAACATGTTTTGGATTTCTTGATCATGGCTTTAATGTAGAAGTGATGGACCTTTGATTAGAATTTATCAAGAGCTGATAAAAAAAATCTTTAGAAACACTAGAGAGAGATGAGGCTGTGATGTGTTACTGAGGGAATGTGAGACAGCAGCCACCAGTCTTGTCTGACTTTTCTAACACTACACAGTCTTGATTTTTGCATGACTATGATGGTATGAGATTAAAAGAATTTCCTTGTCATACCATATTACCATAACAGAGGACAGTTAAATTAAGAAGGCAGAAGAGATAATAGGGAAAAGAAAAGCAAATAACAGAAATGTAAAAACAAAAGATTTCTAAGAACAATGAAGAATAGAGTTGATCTTAGTTTATCCTTCTCACATGCATCACTTCTATTGCAATATAATTCCATTATATTTATATACCATAATTTGTTCAGCTATTTCCCAAGTGATTAGTGGCAGTTGGGTTCCTAGGTCAGCTTATGAAAGCCCAGCTGACCCATAACAGAGGTGAAAAAAGTGATAATTGATATGTATGTGTAGCACTTTAAGATTTACAAAGCACTTATGCATTCATTTTTTCATTTGATCTTCAGGAAAAACTTCTGAAGTAAATTCTGTAGGTTATTATTATCCCTGTTTTATAGAAAACTGAGAAAACTGAAGTTCACAGATGTTAAATGACTTTTTCAGTGCTACTTTTCAGTGTTACTTAAGCCAAGATTTTTCTGAACCCAAATCAAGCACTCTATTCATTACATCATATTTTCTCCTAGACATTTGCAGTGAAAAGAGTAGAAAATATAGCAAATAATTCAAATGTAATCAATAGGGCACCCTGTAAGCCTATTAACTGATCTCCCAGTCCTCATAATTTACTTTTACCTCATAAAATGTGTTCCACCCAACACCTGAGGGTCTTCTAGGCTATTATAAATCAGAATTATTTGTGTTTTCTTTCTCCTCTTCTGTGGATTGGTGACTAGGTTGTACAGGACTTGGAGTCAGGAAAACCTATGTTCAAATCCTACTTCTGACACTAGCTGTGTGAATCTGAGCAACTCTTTCAATCTCTATTTGTCCATTTCCTTAGCTATAACATACACTTCACCTATGTTGCAAAGTGGTCATGAGTAATAAATGAGATAATATTTGTAAAATGTTTAGCATAGTACCTAAATATGTAAAAATTTGTTCTTTTCTCTTTCCTCCCACTTGCCCACTCCTGAATTATTTGATCAATCTCTTTTGAGTGATCATAAATCTCTCTGAGGAAGTTCATAGAATGCTGAAGCTTGATGCAATCAGCAAAATGTCACCAACAAACAGGAATACCTGGAATATCTAACCACCCCTAAAAAATTCCTTATTCCACTTGTATTCAACAAACCCATTTCAATCAACCCTATATCAGATTACATGAGCATAAGTCTCCCTGTTTTATGCTCTGTTTATATGGATAATCAGAGGAATGCTAATACAACTAGGTCCTGATTAATGTGCATAGTGAATCCCTTGAAGTAGTTGTATTATTCAAATCTGCTCTTCTAGTGAGAATAAGTTTTAGGACCTTAATAAAATAGTAAGAATAAGTTTATCAGTTTGGCATAACTAATTCTGTTTTTTAAGCCTTTTTGTAACTGAATTGTTTTAAATCAGTTTTTTCATTAAAAAGATAAAGTACCTGTGTAGTCTATCCTCATAAACAACATGTATGTTTTCTTAAATAACAGATAAACACATATGGTCCCTCTAATACGACAAGCCATCAAGAGAAAAATATTACAAATAATTTTGCCTATAATTCTGAAGTAAATTACTAATCAAATTTTGCAGTTAACCATTTCAGAACACTCAAAGCTAAATGGATAAACTCATATGATAACCACCTCTCCCCCACACACCATGAGGGTAATGCTAATTAATGCAGACTTGCCATATAACCACACAGGATCTCTGGTTAGGCAGACAACAAAGCTAGTCTTGAGTCCAGAATAACAAACCTTTAAGAATCAGGAGACTCGCTATCACCATTACTATTCAAAATTGTATTAGAAATGTTAGTATTAGCAATAAGAAAAAAATGAAAAGAATTAGATTAGGTAATGAGGAAACCAAATTATCACTCTTTGCAGATGATATGATGGTATACTTAAAGAATCCTAGAGAATCAACTAAAAAACTACTAGAAACAATTCATAACTTTAGCAAAGTTGCAGGATACAAAATAAATCCACATAAATCATCAACATTTCTATATGTTACCAACAAAGTCCAGTAGCAAGATATAGAAAGAGAAATTCCATTTAAAATAACTGTAGATGGGGAAGCTAGGTGGCGCAGTGGCTAGAGCACCAACCCTGAAGTCAGGAGAACCTGAGTACAAATCTGGTCTCAGACACTTAACACTTCCTAGCAGTGTGACCTTGGGCAAGTCACTGAACCCCAGCCTCAGAAAAAAACAAATAAATAAATGAAATAACTGTAGATAATATAAAATATTTGGGAGTCTACCTGCCAAGGCAATGTCAGAAACTATATGAACACAATTATGAAACACTTTCCAGACAAATAGTCATATCTAATCAATTGGAAGAATATCAAGTGCTCATGAGTAGGTTGAGCTAGTATAACAAAAATGACAATTCTTCTTAATCTACTTATTCAGTGCCATACCAATCAAGCTCCCAAGAAATTATTTTGTAGAGCTAGAAAAAATAACAAAGTTCATCCAGAATAACAAAAGGTCAAAAATTTCAAGGAAATTAATGGAAAAAATGAAAATGAAAGTGGGCTATTTTTAAGTAATGGCCATCAAAATTATTTTGTACTGACTAAGAAAAAGAGTAATCAATTAGTGGAATAGGTTAGGTTCACAAGACACAATAATCAAAGTAATCTAGTGTTTGATAAACCCCAAAACCCCAACTTCTGGGATAAGAATTCATTATGTGACAAACATTTTTGGGAAAATTGGAAACTAGTATGGCACAAACTATGCATTGACCTACACCTAATAGAAGAAAGGTTGAAATGGGTTCATAATTTAGACAGAAAGAATGATATTCTAAGCAAATTAGAAGAAAAAAAAATTAGTCTACCTATGTGGTCTGTGAAGAAGGAAGAAATTTGTGGTCAAAAGATGAACTCAAGTACATTATAGAATGCAAAATGGATAATTTTGATTATATTAAGTTAAAAAGTTTTTGTACAAACAAAACCAACTTAGACAAGATTAGAAGGAAAGCAATAAACAGGGAGGGAAATTTTACATCCAAAGGTTCTGATAAAGGTTTCATTTCTAAAATATGTGTAGAGAATTGACTCAAATTTATAAGAATACAAGCCATTCTCCAACTGATAAATGGTCAAAGGATATGAACAGGTGATTTTTTAAATCAAGAAATTAAAACCATTTCTAGTCATATGAAAAGGTGCTCTAAATCATAATTGATCAGAGAAATGCAAATTAAGACAACTCTGAGGTACCACCACACACATCTCAAATTGGCTAAGATGATAGGAAAAGATAATGATGAATGTTGGAGGGGATATGGAAAAATTGGGACACTAATACATTGTTGGTAGAGTTGTAAACTGTTCCAACCATTCTGGAAAGCAATATGGAATTATGCCCAAAGGGCTATCAAACTGAACATATCCTTTGATCCACCAATGTCTCTACTGGGCTTATATCCCAAAGAAATCATAAAAAATGGAAAAGGACTCACATGTACAAAAATGTTTCTAGCAGCCCTTTTTTTTGGTAGTGGCTAGGAACTGGAAACTGAGTGCATGCCTATCAGTTGGAACATGGCTGAATAAGTTATAGTATGTGAATAGTATAGAATATTATTATTCTCTATTATAATATAATATGATATAATATAGAATATTATATATTTTATAAGGAACAACCATTAGGATGATTTCAGAAAGGCCTGGAGAGACTTATATGAACTGATGTTAAGTGAAGTGAGTAGAACCAAGAGAACATTATACATAAAAACGGCAAGATTAAATGATGATTGATTCTGGTAAACATGGCTCTTTAGAACAGCAACGTGATTCAGACCAGTTCTAATGATATTGTGAAGAAGTGAGCCAAATGGGAGGACTGTGGGGACTGAGTGTGGATCACAACATGATATTTTCATTCTTTTTGTTGTAGATTGCATGCAATTTGTTTTATTTCTTATTTTTTTTTCTTTTTTGATCTGATTTTTCTTGATTGGCATGATAATTATGGAAATATATATAAAAGAATTGCATATGTTTAGTATATATTGGATTACTTGACATCTAGGGGAAGGATGGGTGGAAAGGAGGGAGAAAAAAATTTGGAACACAACGTTTTACAAGAATGAGTGTTCAAAATTATCTATGCATACATTTTGAAATAAAAAAGCTTTTAAAAAAAGAACCAGCAGAATTGGTAAGAGTAAGAGAAAGTAGAGTCCCACTCTCTTTAGGTTTTCTTTAAACCTTTTCAGACTTTTCCAGCACTGCAGTGTACTAAAGCAGGTACTTCTGGCTTGAGCTTCAAGAACAATGCGAACATTACTTCCGATTGCTGAAGGGAGAATAAGATTGGAAAGAAGCAGAAAAGACATGAGAAGAGCTAGAAGTCTTCATCATGCCCCTAACTCTTTGCTTAATACACTAGAGACTTTGGTGAATTTTCCTTTGGTTAAGATCTGGCACTGAGTCTGTCAGTTGGATTGAGTTATCAAGTTCTCAATTAGGTTTCTTTCACTCTGTATTGTATGGTATATATTGTCCTATGCATACTTTTTCTGATTTCTGTTTTGCTATTAACTTGAATAAAATTTATTTTTTGCTTAAAAAAATACAATTAGTGGTTTATTCTTAGAAGAGGGCATTATTTGAATGCTTTGATTAGTAAAGTTTGATTGCATTCTTTGAAAAATGTTTCCTTCACACTACTTACCATAATAGGTAACAGCAAATCTGTTAACATACTTTGCAATACTACATATTTCCATTGTACTGGAACCAATTATCATAGTTTACATAATCATAATTTCTAATAGTGCAAATTATAATACATGCAGCCATTTCACAAGATTCATTATTCATGCTAATTTGAACCTAGATGTAAAATTATCTTTATGGTTGTATTTGCTGAGCAATCTTACCATATGTTCTCCTGAGTAGCTTTTTTTTCCATGAACAAAAAAGAATAGACAGAGCAGAATATATACTTCCCACATTCCAAACAATTGTAAGACTCAGAATTGTGGGGAGAGGTAGTCTAGCTTAGATAAAGAACTTATTTTATCTTGGAATCAAAAAACTTGTGTTCAAGTTCTAGCTCCTATACTTGCTACCTTTGTGACCTGAGCACAGATGCTGACTTGCTAGAGTATGGTAGTTTCCTTATTTTAGGAGTTCTCCATATGCCAATGAAATCACCATTCTAGTCCTTGTACTCTAAAGATTTTATTTTATGTTATTGTAATCCATAAATCTTTAGACTCAAGCTCTCTGTTTTTGAGGATAGTGCTGATTGATGAAGTTTTCCTCTTTCTCATGAAAGTTGTCCTATTCTCATATTTTCATCAAAGCTACCCTTGATACATCTGTAGGTCATTTTTCTAAAAATGTTATAAAAATTAAAAAGGAGGCATTAGAAACAGTGGTTATTGATGTATTCTTCGTTTGCCTTTTGGGAGCAACAAAGCTGGCTAAGATTTTTTTTTCTAATCATTTGCTCTTTTCCCTTTTTGCGATTTCATGAAAATCAATTCTTTGATGGTTTGAAAATTGCAATACCCTCAACACAGATTTTTACATGTGAACTTGAACTTTTTAAGTTGTTCTTCCCAACTTTGTTTTCTTCTACTTCCTCATGGTAGTACATTTGACATTGGAAATATTAGAATACAAATATGGTAGTTGTCCTATAATTGATAATAAGCATGTCACTACAGTAATATTTACAAAATTATTCTATTTTCTATATCATCTATAAGTGTTCCTGCCATGATATGACTTATTGGGGCTCATGTGAAACTTTTTGCTGAAATTGTTTCCCTGTGTATGAGGCATCATTGTTCATAACCTTCTACAATTTTTTGTAATTTTTCACAAATGAGTCTCATATTAAGTATTTGACTATAGCATCTCTCTGTCAAAGACACAAACTATTTGGGGATTTTGGGGGGTAATTTCTGAGCTCTTTTGATCTCTTCATTGAGATTGCAACTTTATATTTAAATCTAGTATTTAGCATAGTGCCAGGCATATAGTAAGCAACTAATAAATTCTTGCTAACAGACTTTTATTTTTATATTATTTCTTTCCTCAATTACATATAAAAACAATTTTTAACATTCATTAAGGTTTTTTTTTTAATTCCAAATTTTATTTCTCCTTCCCTGAGATAGTAAGCAACTTGATTTAGGTTATATGTGTGCAATCACATAAAACATTTCCATATTAGTCATTTTGTAAAAGAAAACTCTAACAAAACAAGAAAGAAAAAAGAAAGAGAGTAAAAAAAATAGTCTGTTTTGGTCTATATTCAGATGGCATCAGTTCTCTCTGGAGGCAGATAGCATTTTTTCATCATGAGTCCTTTGGTATTGTCCTATATCACTGTCTTGCTGAGAATAGCTAAATCATTCACAGTTCTTCATCATTGTATACATTGTTCTCCTGATTCTGCTTAATTTATTCTGTATTAATTCATGCAGGACAAACTGACATTTTGGAGTAGACATAAAGGGCTAGAAAGTCAGAAGAATACTGGGGAGGAATAAAACTTGTGAGGGTTAGAGCAAAGTGAAGTTAAAAATAGTAAATTGAAAACAGAAAAAGATAGTATTTGATTGGCCACTATTTTCCCATCTGAATTTGGGTGGCAAGATAAAGAAAACCTGGGACAGTTAGACACTTGCCCTACTTGCACTTGTTTAATACTTTCTCCCCCAATTCACCACCAACCAATTCTTTGACAAAAAAAGTGCATTTTGTATTCTAAGACAGTTTTCTTTTTTGGCGTATTAAATAGTATAAATAATATAAATTAAGTACTAAAGAACTTGTTTTTGCATTTCAGCTTTGTTATTTAATATTGTACGGTACTGAGCCGATCTCATAATCTCATCTATTGCTACTGTATAGTTCAATATGCTGGTTGAAAAACTGAGTTAAGTGCTCCATAAACATACTTTTATAAGTAGATTTTTCTAATTTTTCCTCTATTAAGATAAAATTCAGTTCATAATTTATAAAACCTTTTTTATGAATGGGAATTACGTTGACAAGGGTCATTTGGCACAGTTGACATTTACAATAAGTAACATTTTTTGACTACAAGTCATGCAGTTTCATAGTCAGAACTATTTAACTCAGATGCTGACATTTTAGTGGCTGAAGTTTGTTTGTATCTGGTTTATCAATTAAAATTGGAATGCCCTCTACTCTCTGTCCTTCAAAATCTTCATAAAATCTTTTCTAATATCTTCAGATAGAAGTAATCCCCTTCCCTAGAGGCGACATAATACCTCATATCTCTCTTGTGTACTTTTATTCTACTTTGCATGTTAATTATACATTTTTCTTATCTTCTTTACTAAATTATGTACTTTGAGTTCAAAGATTGCTTATTATTTTTAGATTTGTAATATTCAGCACTTGGCACAGTGCTTTGCTCATATTAGGCACCCAATAAGTATTAGTTGTAGATTGTAACAGTAGACACATTTGTATATAATATTTTTAAGGCTTTCAAAACATTCTGCAAACATATTCTCATTTAATCCTTGCCCTATAAGACAGATAGGACATTTATTACCACCACTTCCCCCCCCCTTTGTTTTTTTGTTGTTTTTTTTTTACAAATGAGGAAGCTCAGTTTTAGAGCAATTAAATGATTCACCCACAGTCACACAGCTAACAAGTAAATAAGTTTAGCATTCTCTCTATATCATACAATTTCTGTAAACACATAGATGTTGACTGAATAAGCAGGCTATAAAAATACAAACACTGTCTGAAGAAACCTCAATTACAAAAGATAAATATGGTCATTCTTGTTATCATTTTTATTAAGAAAATAAGATTAACAAAATAGGCACAAATCAGATGGAGAGCATTCTTTCAATTTGAATTTACCAAGTAGGTATGTAGGTTTCAAGTAAATTTGAGGATGAAACTTCAGTTAACAGAATAATTTGTTTGTTTTGTTTCAAAGGATTTTTGCTAACATCTAACTTTGCTCTCTCATACATTTGTCATTCAGTTATGTCAATAAAATGTCACAATTAAATAAAGGTGTGATTTTTGGCAACTTCTGTACCTCAGCTTCCTCACCTATAAAATAAAAAGGAGACAAGAAGATCTTTAAGTTCTCTTGTGGCTCTAAAGCCTATGCTTATAAGATGCTGTATTGCTTAAACTTCCTAAAAATAGACATAATAAAAGTCAATGCTTTTATTTTTATCCATTTTGTACTTTTCCAGGTCAAAACTTGTTTGAAGATATCAATCCGGTTGAAATTATTTTAACTTCAGCTTCTTCCCACTGCCATTCTTTCCTTAGGTTTTATGAGGAATAAAAGATCAGTATAAAGCAATAGTCAAAACCCATTTATTAAATGCTTATTATATGCTAGACACTATACAAAGCACTAGAGATAGAAAGACCAAAAAAAAAAAAAAAAAAAAAAAAAGTGAACTCCTGCCTTATATTCTAATAGGAAAGATTACACAGGTAGGGCAGAGATGTCCGAAAGTAGCAAAGGTAGTCAAAGGTTGATGACTAGATGAGATATGAAGCAAAAGCATTAAAAAAGAGCAACAGGTGAAACAATTAGAGAACAAAGATAATATGATAGGATATTAGAATTGAAAAGCCCCCCAAAGGCTATCTAAGCCAACACCCTTACCTTCTAAAATCAGGAAACTGAGGCCAAAGTCAACAAATCTTTAATAAAGTGCTTACTTTGTGTGAAACATTGTGGGGACAGAAAAAAAAAAATTAGCTTCCCTCAAGGAATTAACATTGTAATGAGGGAAACAACATGCAAATAACTTTGTACAAACAAGGTAGCTCCAGGATAAATTGGAGATAAGCTGAGGAATCAGGAAAGGTCTCTTGCAGAAAGTGAGATTGAGAATGCCAGGTAAGGAGAATAGCCAGTGAAAATTCACAGAAGTAGGAGATGGAATATCTTGTATTCATGGAATAGCAAGAAGACCAGTGTGATAGTTTTGCTGAATAAGTGGAAGAGAGAAAAGTTTGTATGGGATAAACTGAGTGAAGACTTCTCATGGGAATATAGCTTTAAACTATGCCGTAATTGTGACTTGAAACTTTACAATAACAAATTGAACTAAAGCTAAAAAGCTGCAGGTGTTTGATGTCTTGGATGAACATCCCCCTCCTGTTTCACTACTACCACCTCTTAATTAACATGTAAATTCTTCTTTTAAAGTTGATGACAGATTTGGGAATTCAGGTAACAGAATTCTCTCATCCAAGAATATCTGCTTGTATAGCAATTCTTTAGGAAATTTAAATTAAAAATGTTTTACTTACTAATATTCTTTAGTTTCTAGAATAGACTTCCATGTTTAGAGTCTTCTGGCCTGGTAGAGGCTTCTGGTATATTAAGTCTTGTGTTTTGCACTTTGCACTCATCTACTGATATCTTGTCTAATGAGAGTTGTCCTTTCTGGACAGATCATAATAAATCTTTTTTTTTTTTTTGGTCTTTTTTTTACCTCCAGAGTCTCTGATTTTAATTTGGGTAAGAATCACTGTCCTACCCAAGTTGAAGAGGAATGACCAGTAAGAAGGAATCAGATTATGAAAGGGTTTAAAATATAAGCAGAGTATTTTACAACTGATTCTTGGGAGTAAATAGGTAGTCACAGGGTTCTGTTGAATGAAGGGATGGGGAGGAAATATAATCAGACCTGTGCTTTAGGAAGTTGATTTGTCAGCTAAGAACTAGAACAGGGAGAAACATGAGGCAGGGAGACCAACCAATAGGCTATCACATTGATTTAGTCATGATCATGGCCATGAAGGTCCACACCTGGGTACTCACAGTGTCAGAGAAGAGAAGGGAGGATATAGGAGAGATATTGTCCAGGTAGAAACAATGGAACTTGACAACTGTTTGGATATGGGAGGTGAGAGAGAATGAAGACTCAAGGATGACACTCAATTTACAAACATGAGTAACTAAGATGGTGGCTCCCTTAACAATAAATCTACTAGTTATCATGGAACTTGACACCAAGTAGGCATTTAGTAAAGACTCGTTCACTTCTTGACTTGATTTAAAATATTAACAATAGAGCAATAAACAATACATCCTCTCTCTCTCATCTATCTATCTGTCTGTCTGTGTCTGTCTCTATTTTATATAGTCATCTTCTCCTTGCCACAGTCTGATAGTGAGCTGTTAGTCACTTATTATTAGAAGGCAGGCAGCAAAAAGAAAATCAGAATTAATTATCTATAACATTGGAAAGACTTGTTTCTTAATAGCTCATTTCACAGTACCAAAGCCAAGAACTCCTTCCTTAGAAATAGAAAGGCAAAAAGGAACTATCTTTGAAATGTTATTTTATTTTTTAAAAAAGAGTAGTTCAACTAGAAGGGTAAATATAGAACTATATAACAATAAGATATTCACCTGTGTGGAAATTCACCAACCAAACAGGAGGACATGGTAAGCTTTTGGGTGAGAGTCAAAGAAGAGAAAAAACAGAGGTGATATCCTGGTGGGAGTATATAGGCCTTCAAGACATCTGGTGTTCCTGACGCAGATCACAAAACTGGTACAGGGACAAGATATAATTGTGATGAGGGACTTCAACTATCTGGACATCTGGCAGTAATCTCTCTCTGCTAAAAGCAGAGCAGCTGATGATTTTTTGACTTGCCTTGCTAATAATTTCATCTTTTAAAAGGTGAAAGATGAGGAAATTATTATTTAAGGCCTGATTTTGACCAATAAAGAGGATGTGCTAAACCATAGAAAGGACTGGAACCTTGTAAGGCAGTGACCAAAACCTTTCAAAGCTTATAGTAGATAAGATTTCTAGCTATCAGCTGACACGCCAGATTTAGGAGAATAGATTTCAGAGTTCAAAGAGAGAAGAGGTAGGATGCCACAGCTAAAAGTAAAGCTGACCCCAGAAAGATGGGAACTGTCATGAACAAATGCTGTCAGTCCAGTCACTGTTAATTGTCATGAGGAAGAAAAGGGGAAATGTACAAAGTAAGACTGATATACATAAGATGGGAGCCATATTATGGATAATATGGTTGGCTCCCAATCAACAACAAATGAGAAATACAAGTAAGGATAGGTAACTGAAGAAAAACAGAAAAACAAAACAAAACAAAACAAAAAAAAAAAAAAAAAAAAAAAGCAAGATCCTATAATAGTGTCAACAAGGTTAAAACTAGATAAGAGTTCAGGATTGAATGAGAAAGGTAGCTAAAAAGATTTTTAAAATTTTCCTTGAGGGCAAGAGGAGATAAAGGAAAGAAGTACACTGCTTGGTATGAATGGGAAGAAAAAACTTCCTTTCTGTTTTTGTTTCTGGTGATTTTTTGTTTTTTGTTTTTTATCTAGAAGACTGATGTTATGCCAAAGGAGAGAGCAGAAAATACAGAAGACTCAGATTTTAGTTCCAGTTCTACTATCTATTTGACTTTGTACTATTTAGCCTCAATGAATTTTAATCTTTTATCTCTAAAAATGAAGGAATTGAACAAAATGATTCATAAGATTTCTAAATCATGGTAGCATGTAAAATATTCAGAAATTCACAGAAGACAAAATTTTTTTAAAAGGAACCATTAATAAAACACATGGCTTCAAAAGTCTATTCACAAATTACCCGAATTTAGGCAACAAATGGGGGAGCTAGAGTTTTTGATACAAGAAAACAAAACCAACCTCATTGTTACTGCAACATGATAGGATCATCTGCTTGTGTTTGGACATATCTTATTTTTAAAAGTAGGCTAGGTAAGTGTGGGGTGGGGATGCTGGGGAGTAGCTTTATATATTAACAAGATAAATTTGTGGGGGGAAATCCAAGAAAGCCAAAATAAGGAGAAACAGAAATGATTTTGTCATTGGAGTATACTACAGATCACCTGTTCAGAAAGATAAAATAGCTAAGCAGGGGTTGGGGGAATTATATAGTAATAATGGGATGCTTCAATTATCTAGACATTTGTGGATCTCTCTCTCTCTCTGTCTCTCTCTCTCTCCCTCTGTCTCTGTCTCTCTCTCTCTCTCTCTTCCTCTTCTTCTTCTTCTCCTCTCTTCCTTCTCCACCTCCCTCTTCCTTTTTCCCTCCTTCTTCCTCTTCCCCTCTCTCAAACAGAGAAGCTAATTATTTTTAAAATTAATTGACTAACTTTTACATGCATGTATTATCAATCCCTTTTATCACCTTCCTTAAATAAATAACATTATTAGAAATAAAAGCCTTTTACTAAGTATGCATAATATTTTACTTTAAGTCTTCTGATCAAAATTCTGAAGTCTTTCACAGTTGTTTTTCTTTATAAGGTAATTGTATAAGTTATTCTAGTTTTACTCAGTTTACTAAACATTAATTCATGAAGTCTTCCCAGTTTCCATTTCATTATTTCTTATGCCATAATAGTATTCCATTACATTTATGGATTATAATTTGCTTAGCTATTCCTTAATAGGTGAGCACTTCCTTAGATTCCAATTGGGGATTATTATGGAAAAAGATACTACAAATATATCTTAAATATGGAACCTTACCAGCAATTTATTGAAAAGATTTTTCTCAATTATCTATTTATCTTTTAATTTTAATTGTTAGATTTGTTTGTGTAAAACTTTTTAATTTTAATCATAGCTATAATTTTACCACCTCTTGATTTTTTCCTTTCTGTTGTTGTTGTATTATTTCTTCTAGTTGACCCTGGTCATGGTATCTGTTCTAACACACCAAATAAATGCTCCCTTTTCTCTCTCTTCCCAAAAATAGAAGTTATAAGGTCAGAAGAAGGAAATGAAAAGTAAAAAAGAGGTGGCTTGATATATACAGTAGAAAGCTTTCATCATCCTCTTTCTATCATAAAGAATTAGAGTGGTCTCATTTCCAATATTTTCTTCTTTCTCACAAATTTTTTTTCCATCTATGGAAGATTTAAACAGGATCTAGGATATTTCCTGAGATGAAAAATCAATATAAAAATACTTGCTACAATTATATAATTGTAATTTTTATTGAAGAGAATGAACTGAGAAGTTTGGTGGGGCCATCTTGAATTACTTTTGCATCTCCTTAATAATGTTTTAATCCTTCAACAAGCTCTTTAATAGGAAATGCACTTGCCTGACCCTGGCTCTTCCTTTGTGTGTGTGTGTGTGTGTGTGTGTGTGTGTGTGTGCTGGCAGGGAGCAGGAAGTGCTCCCTTTTTGATCAATCTTAATAAAACTGCTATACCGTTAGCTTGAGTACTTGCATGGGAGCTAAGATCCCTTTTTCTTTTCTTCATGGTACAGAATGAGGGAGGGAGGTTCAGGTGTTTCCACCTGGACATTATTAAGATGTGTGGGCAACTTGAAGCTTAATTTGGCAGAAACATGTGATCCTTGAAGGGAGATAGAGTAAGTAGAAAGATTCAGAAAGCCAAGAGCCTTGAATGCCAGGTTAAGAAGAATCTGAAATGCACTAGATCACTTAGATTTTTTAATTCATTAGGAATATTACTTTGGCAAACTGTGGTCAAGGAGAGAGTGAAACAGACTGGATGTGTGTGTGTGTTCGGAAGAATAGAATCAGTTGAAGAATGAAAAAAATGTTGAATTTGGAATAAAAGAATATGACTTCCTATATCCCAGACTTGCTGGTTATTAATCTGGTGATTTTTAGCAAGTCATTTACCTGCTCTGGACCTCAACTAATTTTGTAAAAAATGAAGTAGGAAGTTGGATTAAATAGACTCTTCTAACTCTAAATCTTTGACCTTCTGACATTAAGAATGATTTGTTAATTCATGACCAGTTCATACATCTCAGTTAAATTACTGTGCTTATCTTTTAAGAGTAGAAACAAATAGATGAACATGAAAAGAACCAAAGCTGAGATGAATAAAAGTTCATTGGACACTCCCCATTCTCCCTCCTGGGAGCCATGTATTTTCAGAATAGTTGCATGGTCCCAGAAATGGCCATAGATAGTAGCAGCAATAGAGTATTGAAGAATTATTGGGCCATTCTGGGATCTTTAGAAAAGAAAGCCAGTAATGGGGAACAGTAAGGACAGAGTAAGTTTCAAGAAGATATATAGGACTTTTGGGACTAAATGGAAACCATGACAGAGATATAAGCAAAGGAGCTATAATGTTGCAGAGAAAACCTGAACTATGACCTTAATGCTTATTCTGAGTTACATGAACTAAACAGATCTGGGAACAAGTGTTAATTTTTGAGGCCCTAAAGTGCTTTTGTTTTATGGGGAGAAGATCCCAACTCCAGGATAGTAGTAAAAGTTTGGAGCAGAAATGTCAAAAACAAGGTCCCCTTGCAACAACCACTCTCTCCTCAAATGCAACTTAAGCCAGATTAAAAATAAATGGGAAATATTTAACAAAACAAATAAAAGTACCCTAAAACATAGATAATATTGTATTTTAAAACTAAGTCAATATGTAGCCATCTTAGTTATAGATTTATAGTCTTAGTTCTATTTGAATTTTCTGCCATTGGTCTAGAAGACATTTATGTCCCTAGAGTCACTGAAAGAATATTTCCTAATACTTTCTTGTTATGGGCCAGAACTCTGAACTTGAAACAAAGGATTCTTACAAGGTACTAAGTCAGTGGAATTGATAGAGAAAATAATTATCTAATTTAGGATGGTTCAGTATGATTGATCTGATCCTACAAGAAGATGTTATGGGCCAGAACTTGAGACAAAGTACTAAGTGGAATTGAGGAGACAATGGATAAATCTAGTTTATCATTTATTTAATCCCACAACAAATAATGGTTTCCTAATGATATAATGATTGGTTTGTACCCAGTGTGTGGCATATAAACTAGAAGCCTCAGCCAAGGAGATTGAGAGATTCAAAGACAAGTGGACAGAAGGCTGGAGCACAAACTCTTGGACTCAGATTCATCCCATCTCACACCACCTTGATGGCAGGCTGTCCTCCTTCGCTTCTCCACTGAAACCAAGACTCTGGAAGGCCCCCAGAAAACTAGCTGAGCCCCAAGTGGTAAAGGGCTGAAACTCTTGAGTTAATGCACTGAGGTTGGAAAACCAAGCACTTAAGGCTAATTACCAATTGGATAATACTCTATTAGAATATACTTGGAAAATGGCCCTTCCCACTATCCTGTGCTGGCCCAATCATTTGGTGGATACAGAGAATTGCAGGTGGGACGAGGGGGTGGAGTAAGACAAGCCAGAGTCACTTCTGGGCAGGAGAGGAAGAGGAGAGGTTATGAAGATCCTGCAGGTCTATAATCTTCACTTTTTTAAAAATTAATTTTACAATTATAATTTTTTTCTTGACAGTACATATGCATGGGTAATTTTTTACAACCTTATCCCTTGTACTCACTTCTGTTCCTAATTTTCCCCTCCTTCCCTTTACCTCCTCCCCTAGATGGCAAGCAGTCCCATATATGTTAAATGTGTCATAGTATATCCTACAATATATGTGTGCAGAACTGAATTTCTTGTTGCACAGAAAGAATTGGATTCAGAAGGTAAAAATAACCTGGGAAGAAAGATAAAAATGCAAACAGTTCAAACTCATTTCCCAGTGTTCCTGGGTATAGCTGATTCTATCCATAATTGATCAATTCATTCCCTTCACTTCTACAGCTAAAGACCAAGAATAAAGACCAAGGACATTTGCTTATTCTGACTCCAGCTGATTCTAAGGTATCCAAGGTGCTAACATGGTTATCACACAAGTGAAGAAGATAAGACTTTGAAAGAGATAATAAAGGATTTGGACTTTAACCCCTGGCTACTCATGTGGTGATTACTGAATTGAAACGAAGGCTGCTGCTCCCAGAGACCCCAAGAGAACACTACAAAAGAACTTTACAGTTTCCAGCAATAAAAAAATATTTTTTTCCTATTTTGGAGAAGGTTCAATGACAGGATAGGATATGAAGGAAGAGTAAATCTATTAATTCCTTAGTATAAGGAACTCCCAAATAAGGAAATTCCTTCTCCCAATGCAGGAAAGTATCTTCTTTGCAATTTGCAACTGCATAAAAAATTGAAAGATTAGCTGAGTTTCCCAAAATCACAAAGTCAATAAGTATCAGAAGTGAGACTTAAATCTGGTTATTCCTAGATATAAAGCTATCTTTCTATCCACTACTCTTTGTCACCTAATACATCTGAAGAACTATTACAGATCTTTGGGGAGAAATAGGGCTTACCAGACAATGGAGGAGAGTTGTTCTGACTGTATTATATCCTTGGATGTGTCTTTCCCTTTTTGGCCAATCTTAATAAAATTTCTATACTCTTAGCTTGAGTGCTTGCATGGGAGCTAAGGTGCCTTTTCCTTTTTTTTCACAGTACATGAGCCAAATATTAATATTCTTAAGGGGGAATGGTTGTAGGTATCAGTGAAAAAATTGTAGTGTTAGGTTATATCATCCTTATCATAAGAGGGATGGAAATGGAAGAAATTTCAGAAATCACTGAGTTGAATCCCCTCAATTTAAAGATAAGGAATTTGAGACCCCCACAGGTGAAATAACTAATTTAAATCACACAGAAGTGAAATATGAAACCAGATCTTTCTACTCCAAATACAGAACTCTTTCCACCATACCATGAAATAAAATCTGTAGAAAAATATATATTTGGGGAAGGCAGCTAGATGGCATAGTGGATAGAGCTTCAGTGTGGAGTCAGAAGGATCTGAGTTAAAATTTGCCCTCAAATACTTAAACATTTACTACAGTGTTATCCTGAGCAAGTTACTTAATCCCAGTTCTCTTTCTCTCTCCCTCCCTCCTTCCTTTCCTTCCTTCTCTCTCTCTCTCTCTCTCTCTCTCTCTCTCTCTCTCTCTCTCTCTCTCTCTCTCTCTCTCTCTCTCTCTCTCTCTCTCTCTCTCTCTCTCTCACACACACACACACACACACACACACACACACACACACACACACACGATAGGAAAAGAAAATATATAAGGGAAAACAACTTAAGAATTTTTTTTTCTTGGCTTGTGATTTCATTAGCCTAGATATTCTCTCTGCTCAAGCAGATTACAAACCCTTTACATCTTAGCCAGTTAAATTATTTTGTCCAAAAATAATCATAAATAAGACTTTAGTTAAAAGATATATTGTGCAAAGTAGTGAGTTTACTACAAAGAAAAAACTCAGTTACAAACAAAAACACAAAATTTTCACATTATAGGGCAACAACTTATCAACAGTAGAGACTAGAGAGCCTTCTAAGTCCTAGACATATTTATCATATTCTTATTATTTTCTGTAACTATTATATTCCTTGAAAAACACATATTTTTAACTGTCCTAAAGAAGATATCTAAAAAACCCCCAATTTTCTGTTGGATTAATAGATAAAATAAAATGACAGCCAAATTGTTTGTGAAACCATGGCATATCCATGAATCCTTTCCTTGCCAACAATTTTTGAGCTGTGCCACTAATTCTAATTTTACTACAAGTCTCATAAGTTGCAAGTCTCATTTATAATAAAATTACTGGGAAATCTAAATCACTCACCACAATGAAAAGAAAGCCAGAACTAGTGGTAAAAGAAGGATTCTTGTGCCACCTGGTGGTTATTATATAGTTCTCCAAGTGGCAGAAAAATTAAAATTCTTTTGATTTCATAGGTTTGGGTCTATACATTCATTTTCATGCCAGGATGAGACACTAAAAGATCCTACTAATAAGATACTGACAGAATAAATACAATTTTCCTGATGATTTTCAAAGATTTTGTTTAGATATTTATTTTACAAAACCAAATGCCATAACATCTGAAGGCAATAACTATTTTTATATAAATATATATATATATATATATATATATATATATATATATATGTACATATACATATACAAACACATACACACACATATACAGGCATAGACATACAAATAAAGTACTTTGTAAATCTTAAAATGTTATAAAATCTCAGCTATTATTATTGTGATTTGCCCAAGATCTCAAGGTCATATGTGGCAGACCTGGATTTGAATCCAGGTTTTTTGACTCTTAATTGAATACCCTTTCTACCACATAAAGAGGCTGGGGCCATTTGTTCATGTAACTAAAATGAGGATAATAAAAGATGCAAAATAAAATTGATCAGTCAGGGGTTTTACAGTGATTTTTATTCCTTGGCAAAAGTAATGGAAGCACCACATTTGTAAGTTTCTACTTAAAGATCAGATGTACTACATGGTCAGTGATAATACAAAAATGAAGGAAATAGAAAAAGTGTCAGGATCAGAATAACCCATATTGTACACCTATAGGTACTCAGGTATTAATACTCAGGATTATCCTAAAGAGAGAGGAAGAAATAGGAAATATAAAATCAACTCTATACCAGATCCTGTTCTTTATAAATATCATCTCATCTCATCCTCACAACAATTCTGCAAAGTGCCATTATTAAATCTGTTTTGCTGTTTCAACAATAGAGACTAGAGAGCCTTCTAAAAAAGTCCTAGGTAGATGAGGAAGTTGAGGCAAAAAGAAGTTAAGTGAATTTGCACAGAGTCAAATAACCAGCATGTGTATGAAGCCAAATTTGAACTCTCAAATTCTGGTCTCCAGGCCTAGCACTCTATCCACTGTGTGATCCAACTGTCAAAGAAGGGAAGTTTCTGAAAGAAATTATATTTAAGGGAGAGAAGGGAGGAAGGGAGTGACAGAACTGGGATTAAGTAACTTGCTCAGGGTAACACAGTAGTAATATTTAGCACTTATGAAGGCATCAACAACTATAAAACCAACATGCTTAATTTTTCATCAGTATAGACTCTTGGCTTGGAGGTGATATTGAGCTGTCAAAGTCAATGCAAGAGAAAGGCAAATTCTGACAGGTCTTAGAAATTAGAAAGGAAGTGAGTATAAACCCAGAGATGGATAGTATATCTATCTGCTAACTGGTGACCAGCCTAGCTAAATTTGGAGAAGGCCATCTTGGTTAGGTTTAGAGAGGGCCAGACTTGCTAAATTTGGATAGATGAATTTCAGGGAGATTAACTTTTTGACCATAGCAACTCATGGAGCCTATTTACTAAGTCATAAAGGTGTTGTAATTTGCCTTAGAAGAAGAAAGATTCATAGTAACAAAATTACATATCTTTGGCATCTTATAGCATCAAATCTGCACACATAGATATTCTCTTTGAGGAACTGATACTGGAATGCTTTTCAGTGTTTTTTTGTAGCAGACTAAACACATATTTATAGTTATATAACTTATTGAAAAACTAGTGTAAATTTCTGTGTCCTTTGCTTATTGATGAATAAAAATAATTTATTCCTTCTAAAATATAGAACAAAATACAACTTGGAGTTGTTTCCAAACAAGTTGTTTCTCACATATTCATTGAAACTATTAAATTTTATGGCAGAATAAATTTGATAACTTAAGTGAAATGGATGACTACCTCCAAAAATATAGGCTTCCTAGATTAACAGAGGAGGAGATAAATTGCTTAAATAATCCCATTTCAGAAAAAGAAATAGAACAAGCTATTAATCAACTCCCCAGGAAAAATTCCCCAGAACCAGGTGGATTTACATGTAAATTCCACCAAACATTTAAAGAACAATTAGCCCCAATGTTATATAAACTATTTGAAAAAATAAGGGATGAAGGAGTCCTACCAAATTCATTTTATTACACAGACATGGTACTGATACCTAAACCAGGTAGATTGAAAACTGAGAAAGAAAACTATAGACCAATCTCCTTAATGAATATTGATGCGAAAATCTTAAATAAGATATTAGCAAAAAGACTTCAGAAAATCATCCCCAGGATAATACATTATGATCAAGTAGGATTTATACCAGGAATGCAGGGCTGGTTTAATATTAGGAAAACTATTAGTATAATTGATCATATTAATAATCAAATTAATAAAAACCATATGATCATCTCAATAGATGCAGAAAAAGCATTTGATAAAATCCAATATCCATTCCTACTAAAACCACTTGAGAGTATAGGAATAAATGGACTATTCCTTAGAATAATCAGGAGCATATATTTAAGACCATCAGTAAGCATAATATGTAATGGAGAGAAACTGGAACCTTTCCCAGTAAGATCAGGAGTGAAACAAGGTTGCCCACTATCACCATTATTATTCAATATTGTATTAGAAATGCTAGCCTCGGCAATAAGAATCGAGAAAGAGATTAAAGGAATAAGAGTAGATAATGAGGAAATCAAACTGTCACTCTTTGCAGATGATATGATGGTATACTTAGAGAACCCCAGAGATTCTAATAAAAAGTTATTAGAAATAATTCACAACTTTAGCAAAGTTGCTGGATACAAAATAAATCCATATAAATCCTCAGTATTTTTATACATCACCAACAAAATGCAACAGTAAGAAATACAAAGAGAAATTCCATTCCAAACAAATGTCGAGAGTATAAAATATCTGGGAATCCATCTACCAAAGAAAAGTCAGGAATTACATGAGCAAAATTACAAAACACTTGCCACAAAAATAAAGGCAGATTTAAATAATTGGAAAGACATTGAGTGCTCTTGGATAGGCTGAGTGAATATAATAAAGATGACAATACTCCCCAAACTAATCTATTTATTTAGTGCTATACCAATCAGACTCCCAAGAAACTATTTTAATGACCTAGAAAAAAATAACAACAAAATTCATATGAAAGAATAAAAGATCAAGAATTTCAAGGGAATTAATGAAAAAAAAAGTCAGATGAAAGTGTACCTGATCTAAAGCTATTTTATATAGCAGCAGTCACCAAAACCATTTGGTATTGGCTAAGAAATAGACCGGTCGATCAGTGGAACAGATTAGGTACAAAAGACAAAAAAAGGTACATCTATAGCAATCTAGTCTTTGACAAACCCAAAAGATAACAACATTTGGGATAAAAAATTCATTATTTAAAAAAAAACTGTTGGGAAAACTTGAAATTAGTATGGCAGAAATTAGATATGGATCCACACTTAACACCATATACCAAGATAAGATCAAAATGGGTCCATGATTTAGGCATAAAGAATGAGATCATAAATAGATTAGAGGAACAGAGGATAGTCTACCTCTCAGACCTATGGAGAAGGAAGGAATTTATGACGAGAGAAGAACTAGAGATCATTATTGATCACAAAATCGAAGATTTTGATTACATCAAATTAAAAAGGTTCTGTACAAACAATACTAATGCAAACAAGATTAGAAGGGAAGTAACAAATTAGGAAAATATTTCTACAGTTAAAGGTTCTGCTAAAGGCCTCATTTCCAAAATATATAGAAAACTGACCCTAATTTATAAGAAATCAAACCATTCTCCAATTGATAAATGGTCAAAGGATATGAACAGACAATTCTCAGATGATGAAATTGAAACTATATCCACTCATATGAAAGAGTGTTCCAAATCACTACTGATCAGAGAAATGCAAATTAAGACAACTCTGAGATATCATTACACACCTGTCAGATTCGCTAAGATGACAGGAACAAATAATGATGAATGTTGGAGGGGATGTGGGAAAACTGGGACACTAATACATTGTTGGTGGAGTTGTGAAAGAATCCAACCATTCTGGAGAGCAATTTGGAACTATGCCCAAAAAGTTATCAAACTGTGCATACCCTTTGATCCAGCAGTGCTACTATTGGGCTTATATCCCAAAGAAATACTAAAGAGGGGAAAGGGACCTATATGTGCCAAAATGTTTGTGGCAACTCTTTTCATAGTGGCTAGAAACTAAGAAGATGAATGGATGTCCATCAATTGGAGAATGGTTGGGTAAATTATGGTATATGAAGGTTATGGAATATTATTGCTCTGTAAGAAATGACCAGCAGGATGAATTCAAAAAGGTTTGGAGAAATTTACATGCACTGATGCTAAGTGAAATGAGCAGAACCAGAAGATCACTATACACTTCAATAACAATACTGTATGAAGATATATTCTGATGGAAATGGATATCTTCAACATAAAGAAGATCCAACTCACTTCCAGTTGATCAATGATGGACAGAAACAACTATACCCAGAGAAGGAACACTGGGAAGTGAATGTAAACTGTTAGCACTACTGTCCTATCTACCCAGGTTACTTATACCTTCAGAATCCAATACTTAACGTGCAACAAGAAAATTGGATTTACACACATATATTGTATCTAGGTTATACTGTAACACATGTAAAATGTATGGGATTGCCTGTCATCTAGGGGAGGGAGTAGAGGGAGGAAGAGGAAAATTTGGAAAAATGAATACAAGGGATAATGTTATAAAAAATTCTCATGCATATATACTGCCAAAAAATTATAAGATTAATAAAAAATTATAAGAAATTTTTAAAAAAGCAAGACTATATGATGATCAATTCTGAGGGACATGGCTCTCTTCAACAATAAGATGATTCAAATCAATTCCAATTGTTTAGTCATAAAGAGAGCCATTCACAAGAGAAAGTGGGAACTGAGTGTGGAATACAACATAGCATTCTCATTCTCTTTCTTGTTTTCTTACCCAGATTTTTTCTTCCTTCTTGATCTGATTTTTCTTGTGTAGCAAGATAACTGTATAAATATGTATACATATATTGGATTTAACATATAGTTTAATATATTTAACATGTATTGGACTACCTGCCATTTAGGGGAGGGAATGGGGAGAAGGAGGGGGTAATGGAACAGAAAGCTTTGCAAAGGTCAATGTTGAAAAATTACCCATGCATATGTTTTGTAAATAAAAGGCTTTAATAAAAATTTTTTAAAAATTATGACAGATAAGATTATGAAGATAACTTTATTTTAAATCTAATGAATATTAAGGTCAAAATAAAAAGATATGAAACACAAAAAATGACTGCTTGCTTAAGGTATTTGACTGTATCATAAACAATATCCTGTGCAGAAGCCAGAAGTAAAAATAATTTCTTCTCTTTGATAAGCTTCTGTGAGTACAGATGACATAGCATGGATTGCAATTGAGCCCTATAATACTACCAAGCTTTATCAGTAAAATCTATAATAATTTTAAAAAGATGAATTTGACCATCTGCATTGGAAAAATAAAGTGATTAAAAAACACTTATTACCCCGATTATGATATGTTCCGAGTCTAATTAAACTATCACTGCCATGATTCATTTTAGTGTCCGGCTTGTGTTTTCAATGATCCTTTTTTATGATGTCTATAAGGATATGTATGCTTCTTAGAATTTTGTTGCTACAAATGCCCTCTTTCCTCACTGGGGAAATAAAAATTAATTTAATTGCTTACTAGAATAAATATAAGCAAGTACAAGTTCCTACAAAAATAGTATTTATCCTTAAAATCTTTCTCCTTTTGCTAGGATCTTTGTGTAACTGTGTAACTTATTCCAGTTATACAATGTCATCTTTCTGATATTGGCTAGGGTAATTATAATATGTATCTGTGTATAGATATATAGATGCAATATGTATCTATGTATGATTATAATATGTATCTATGTAGTTTTAACTATTTATTGTTTTCTTTTGCTTTCATCCATAATACCAGCAGAGAACCAATTATAACTTGATAAGATAAAATTTTGTCTGGTTCCTGGATTCATAGATCAGATCTTCCAAATCTTTCCTGTTAGCCAAATTTGAGTAAATGAAATATACATTTTCATATTCCTCAACCAATTACTGGGGCAGCAAGATGGTATAGTGAATACAGAGCCAGTCCTGGAAGTAGGAAGGCTCATTTAAATTCAAATTTAGCCTTAGACACTTACTAGCTGTGTGATCCTGAGCAAGTCACTTAATCCTGTTTGCCTCAGTTTCTCATCTATAAAATGATCTGGCAGGGGGAATTGTCAAAAACACTCCAGTATTTTTGTCAAGAAAACCTCAAGTAGGATCACAGGACATAACTTAAATGAAATAAAAATCAATTACTGCACTCAAAAATTCTGAAAACAGAAGTAATAGCTAATACCTTGTTTTCCACAGATCTCCCTCTTGGATATTTCCCCAAAAGATGAAATATCTCTAACACATCAGAGATAAAACTTTCTGGACAGAAAAAAAAAGCAAAGCTCAGAAGTCCGTATTAGAAAACATTGCCACACCATCACATCAATCTGGTAGCAGATTTTGAAGACTGTATCATTTCTTTCCTATTTTTAGCTGGCTTCTAATAATTCTTATTTGATTCCTACGTCTTTCTAAGGGCATTCTTTTCTCTTCACTAACTTGCATGCTATACTACTATGTAATTGTTTACTTAGAGAGGCATTTGCTGGCCAAAGTGAAATGGATAGAAGAAACTTAGAATTTTTTTTCTAATTAAAATTTCTATAGCTTACACAAAGAGCTCTCATTTCAAATGATACCCTCAGCTTAATTTTATTATATTATTTACTGCTTCCTACAGCAAAAAAATCTGTATCTTTGAAATCAATATTTTCTAGTGATGCCATATATCCATAAATCACATAACCAACACTGAAAGTGATTCAAAAGACAACAGAACCAGCATGAAGTCAATGATTATTCCACAGAGATCAACCTAAGAATTTGTGATGGAAAAATTGAATGGATAAAAAGCAACTATGATCCAGTCTATGATTTGCATCTGGGACAGTCAATCAGCCTAATAAATTAGTACATTTGTAGGCAGGGGATCTATCAAAGTTTTTTTCCTATTAATTTATGAACTTTTATGTTGGTAAAAATAAATTTCAACCATCTGGTTGTTTGGGTTCAAAGGTGTATCACCAAAGTATTTTGGAGTTCCAGACTGGTATCATGGGTATCCCAAAAGAATTTGAAAGCTTAGATAATTTCTAAGTCAAGAAGCAAAGGTTTTTTTGTAATTGTAGCACCAGTTAAAATGGGCTAAATTTCAAAAGCGGAAGATAACAAAGAGCAAGGAGCAAACAAATAGATATAATTACATTGAAAACTGTTAAAGATGAGTTGGGGAGTGCAGAACAAAGAACACAGCAGGATGAAAGACACCATGAATTTGGGGTCAACATGATTAGTGAGAAGTTTGGTAATCTTATTTCATAAAACTAAGAAGTATTCATTGCAACCCAGACTTTTGGATGACAAGTCAGACATCCTTGAAGGATAGTTTAGTGGAATAAATCAACTCCCTTTCTTTCACAAATGTTCTCCAAGGTTGTGCCACATCATTCTCCAATAACTACATTCCTAAGTTGACTACATCATTCCCAAGACCAGGTGACCTGTGATTACTTGAAAAGCATTGGAGTCTCTACTGTTATTAGGATTTCTACTATATCAAGATCTTGTCTGAGACTTTCTCATTTGAATTTTCTCATAGAGGGCACATAACAGTAGCCTAATATCCCAGATTTGGGGGTTTACTTGTACTAAACACAATCTTGAGGGCTCTTCCTAAAACCACTCTTTCTTTGGCTCATCTCCTCATCACATCAAGAGTTTGCCTGGGAAATCTCTAAAAATAATTCATATCTAAGTCTCCAATATGAGGAATAGTTCCCCAGTTCCTGTAGCTCGTATTTATATAGCTATTTATTGTTTGCAAAATGTTTACATGTTATTTCATTTTTATCTTCATGGCAATCTTGTGAAGTAGGTGCTGTTACCAATCCCACCTTACAAATGAGGAAACTGAGAACAAGAGAGATCGTGACTTTCATAGAATCACCACATTGAGTGTTGTGATGCAGGAGCCACCTGCCAGTGGCTACAGGAGGTCTAACTTAGACCTGTAGAATGGATTTCTTCATGTGAGAGGATGATGATGATACAAGGAGACTGAAAGGCAGTTGTATTCTCTGACCTTCCACCAATTGTGACTTTAAACTTTTGCTACTATTCTTTTTGGCACTAGGGACTACAGGTATGATGTTCTCTTATCAAGAAAGCCATTGCCTTGGTAATACTCCTTCTCTAAAAGGCCTGATCCCAAACTCTCAAATTTGGTGTTGATCAGAAGATAATCACTAAAGTTAGTGCTACCTAGGAAAGTTCCCTTTTCTAAAAAAGATAAAGAAAAAAAAGGTCTAAAAATCAGGGGTTCCAGGGGCAGCTAGGTGGCGCAGTGGATAGAGCACCAACCCTGAATTCAGGAGGACCAAGTTCAAATCTGGTCTCAGACACTTAACACTTCCTAGCTGTGTGACCCTGGGCAAGTCACTTAAACCCAGCCTTAGGGAAAAAAAAAAATCAGGGGTTCTCAAACTATGGCCAGCAGGCCACATGCGGCCTGCTGAGGATGTTTATGCGGCCGCCGGGTTATGGCAAATGGGCTAAGGGGCAGAGACAGAGTGTGAATTTTTGTATTTACTGTAGTCGGGCCCTCCAACAGTCTGAGGGACAGTGAACTGGCCCCCTATTTAAAAAGTTTGAGGACCACTGGTGTAGATGCTAGGGCTGTGCTGCCCAGAAAATTTTCTCTCCTTGCTTTGGGAAAACAGGTTAAATAGTGTACGATTGGTGGGGATATGAATTGGTTTGATTATTTGGAAAAGCAATATCCAACTCAGTACCCAGAAAGTTACCAAATTGTGTATACCCTTGGACCCAGCTTTGTTAGCTACTAGAAGTCTATTTCCAAGAAAGAGGAAAATAATCTATTTGTACAAAAGTATGGCACCTCTGTTTATAGTAGCCCATAAAGAGAAACTAAGAGGGCATGTTACTATTAGGGAAAAGCTAAACAAATTGTGGTATTTGAATGTGATAGAATATTGTTGTGCTATAAGAAGTGATAAAATATGTTAAAATTATAAAATTAATAAAAAAAAGAAGTGATAAAATAAAAAATTTCAGAGAAAACTGGGAAGATGATGCAGAGTTGAGTGAAGAGAACATTGGATACAATAACATTATAGAAGAAAAAAAACTTTGAAAGATTTTAAAATTCTGACAAATACAATGATATACTGGGACTCCAAAAGCATGAAGATGAAATATGCCACTCAGTTCCCAAGAGATGATGCTTTCAGGCTAAATCGGCAATTTGTTTTGTCAGAACAACAATTCTCATTATATTTAGGACCCCTGAGGGTTCTGGAAACCTTTTCCAAAATTCCCTGAGTTATAAAAAACATTTTCATAATAATTTGAAAACTTCTAATTCCTGATATGGTAAACCTTAGTAGAAAACAAAATAAGTCCTCAATAATTTTGAAGAGTGTAAATGGTTCCTGAGACCAAAAATACTGAGAATCGCTGTGCCAAACTATGCAATTATGTTTTAAGGATATCATTCTGTTTTGTGTCTATTTTCCCATTATTTGTTCAATAGTGGAAGGAACAGATTAATTTTTTAAACCTAATAATTCCATATTATTTCGAGGATAAAATTCTATTTTTTGAAATAGAATTTATAATGTGAAATAGAGTTCACAATGTGACTCTTTCTAATCTCTCCAGGGTTCTTACACTTTACTCATCTCCATCTGCTCTAGGATAGAATAAAAAGGGGCTGTTTTGTTATTCCTCATACAAGACACCTCCTCTCTGCACTTGATGTCATCATTCTTGTTTCTAGAATGTTCTCCTCAATGTTTCTAGAATGTTATGAATTTCCTGGCTTATTTTAAGTCCTCCCCCTGACATCTCCCTTGTCCCTCTCAATACTAGCGTATTTCTTCTGAGAATGCCAATTTACAATTTCTGATTTTTGTTTACCTAGAATTGTTTCCACGTTTTTTGATTTTTTTTTGGGGGGGTGTCCTTGTTGTTTGATAGTTTCAACTTCATAACCCCATTTGGGGTTTTCTTGGCAAAATTACTGGAGGATCTGCAGTTATATTCTCTGACCTTCCACCAATTGTGACTTTAAACTTTTGCTACTATTCTTTTTGGCACTAGGGACTACAGGTATGATGTTCTCTTATCAAGAAAGCCATTGCCTTAGTAATACTCCTTCTCTAAAAGGCCTGATCCCAAACTCTCAAATTTGGTGTTGATCAGAAGATAATCACTAAAGTTAGTGCTACCTAGGAAAGTTCCCTTTTCTAAAAAAGATAAAGAAAAAAAAGGTCTAAAAATCAGGGGTTCCAGGGGCAGCTAGGTGGCGCAGTGGATAGAGCACCAGCCCTGAATTCAGCTCATTTTACAGATGAAGAAACTGAGGCGGAGTGAAAAAAAGATTAGCTAGATTTTCTAACTCTCTCCAAATCAAGGCTCCCAAAAAAGATTAGTCAAAGAAAAAGACTGGAAGAAGAAAATTCAATTCCATTGCTAGAACAAGCTACAGGGGCCTCAAACTTCAGGGTAAAGAAAAGGGCGGGAGCAAGGGGTCACGTGGACCTATAGCTCCGCCTTAGGAGGCCTCAGAGGGCGGGGCGACTCCTGCAGAGATCAGGAAATTTTCTCTGACGCAAGTTCTCTCGCGAGAATGAACCAGGAAGTGCTCTCGCGCACTACCCATTGCTTCCGGGGTCAGAGTTCCACTACCGAGTTCCCATGTGGGGGAACCTTGCAGACTAGTACTTGATCCCCTGAGAACGCTGCATTAAGTGGGTGAGTGAGCGAAGCGAGACTAAGCAGGGAATGGAGCGGGTGCGGGTGCGCGTAGTCCTGGGCGGCACGCTGGTGCCGGCGCCACTCCACAGCGGAAGGGAAGCGGGGAGCCACTTCACAGTGGAAGGGGAGCGGGGAGCGCTGTATGCTGGTCTCGGGGGGCTGGAGGCAGCCGCAGCTCCCGCCAGTGTATCATGGAGACCACGGCCCTGTGTGGGCCTGTTCGGGCGGACGTTTGGAGGCCCGACTCAGCTGCTCCGACTCAGCTGCTTCGAGGCTGGGGAACTCCAAGGGGGGTGTGTCTTCTCCCACGTGTCTCTAACTCTGGTGTCTGCCTTGCGGGGCGGCGTCGGCAGCCTCTTTCACAACAAACCGGTGCAGAGTCGGCCATTGCGAGTATTTTCGCTCGGTCCGCACAGCTCCGGACCCCTGGACATCAGCCCCATTCTTCGTTCAGTCTGTAGCCTCCAGGGCCAACCCTTTGCTCTGTACTATCTCTTGGATACCTCTCTCTCCTATATCTTTTTTTCATTTATTTTTTTTTTTGAGGCTGGGTTTAAGTGACTTGCCCAGGGTCACACAGCTAGGAAGTGTTAAGTTTCTGAGACCAGATTTGAACTCGGGTCCTCCTGAATTCAAGGCTGGTGCTCTATCCACTGCGCCACCTAGCTGCCGCTCCTATATCTCGAGGCAGAGTCTTCCCTTAGCTCATCCTTTCCCCACACCCTTCAGTACGTCCCCTTAAGCCTTTTTCTTCTCTTCAAGCGGTTGCCCCGAGTCCTTTCTCTTTCACAGTCACATTCCTGGGGGGAGCTGTCTCCTAGTTTTGTATCTCTGTAGTTCAGGCCCACATCACTTCTCACCTGTAGTATTTTACTTGTCTTCCAGCTTGTCTTACATGCTCCAGCCTCCTCTTCCTTGCCAGTTTATCTTCCTCCCAGTTGAATTCCTAAAATGCAGGTCTGACTATGTCTCTTCTCTACTCAATATAATCCATATAATAGAAAGTCTAGACTCTGGAACAAAATTAGTAAATGTTTGTTGATTGATTGGTTGAAAGTCTGATAGTGGAGAATACTTAGGCTGGAGTGATATTTACTTCTGATCTTCATATCTACTAAGTTCCTAGGATTGCTCATTATTACTGTTGTCTTTTTTTTTTTTTTTTTTTTAAGGTGGTAAAAGATGACATCTTTATCGCAGCAACTACAACGTCTTGCTCTCCCTCAAAATGATCCCAGTCTCTTGGCGAGGCATGAGGTTGCATCCTTGCTATTTGATTGTAAGGAAGCAGCCAGCATTGACAGAGATACCATCTTTGCTATAGGTAACTACATTGTGTTAAAAAAAAAATTTGTTTATTTTCTTCATTAATACAAAAGCCTTTCTTCTCTTTGTGGCATATTTAATATTCTCTTCTATGCTGTATGTGGCTTTCAGGACTTGTCTTATGTTGCATTTGAATTAATGGATTGAGAACCAAAACTTGCTGTGTTAAACTAGCTCTCTGCCATAGGCTTTGTGGGATTTAAAAAAAAAAAGAATCAATATTTATTAGGCATCTACTGTGATCCTTCTTGTGTTATAGACACCACTGTTGTCAAACTCAAATAGAAACAAATCCTTATGGACCATATATTGGCTAAGAAAACCACAAATTGACATCCATATTGTATTGTAACTGACATTGTTAAATATTTCTCAGTAATACTTTGATCTGGTTTTAATTTAACTGCATTCTATGCAGAAGGGCCATGACTTTGATACCTTTGCTTTATAGTAAAAGGGATACCAAAAATAGTTGTCAATATGTCATATAAAGAGTCTCTGGCTTTAGATTGGAATGCTTGAATTTGAATTCCTACCTCTGTTTCTTAATAACTTCATGACCTTAGATAAGTCATCAATTCCCTTTGAGCCTCAGTTTCTTCGTTTGTAAAATGAAGGGAGTAGACTGGATGGCTTATAAATTCCCTTCTAGATCTAGCTTGGTAAAGTATGAGTTTTAGGCTCTGCCAGAAATGAGAAGATTCTCTGATAAAGAAAAAGCTGTGGCATAAAAGGAAATTTGTGATGTGTCATGGGATCTGTGCAACAGATTATGGGTACTATTTAGGTATCACAAATTTGGAAGGGCATTGGCAAATCAGAGTGTGATCAGAAGAAAGTAACTGAACTGATGAGGAAATGTGAGATGTATATCTTAGAAAAGAGGACATTTTGGAGGGAAAGTGTTTCTATGTTCAGGTGCTTAAAGGGTTGTGTGTAGGAAAGCATTTAGATTTATTTTGTTTGATTTTAGCAAACAAAACTTGTAGCATGGATGCTCAGCCTGGGCAGATTTGACTCCTTATAAGGGAAATTTTCCTAATAATTAGAACTATTTAAAAGTAGGATGGCCTGCTTCAGAAGGTGATGAGCTCTCTCTATCTTGGACTTTGACCAAAAGTGGAGGATGGTGGATGGAAGTAGGGCATCCTCTATCAAAGGATGTGTGCAGATGCTGTGGAAGAGAATTCTATTCAGGAATAAGCTAGAACTCAGACCTTTCTTCCAGCTGTAAGATTCTGTCATTATTTTGAACTATAAAGTTTTCATGGAGTAAGAGAGTAGTATTAAGATTAGCTAAACCTACTTGAATTGGAAAGTAATATAAACGGTTAGATCAGAATTATTTATGTGTCTTCGTATTTGAGATGGAGATAAATTATATGTTAAGTAGTTTGAAATCCTTAATATTTAATTCTTAACAAGAAACCACAGGGAAAATATTATAGTTTACATCAATAATTTTATGGAATTTAGAGCTGGAAGAGAACTTAGACATCATCTGATCTTACCCACTCATTTCACACAAAAGGAAATTGAGACCCAAAAAAGTAGAGCTATTTGCCTTTGAATTCACATTATCTCACTTCGGAAGTCAATGCTCTTATTTGGTGACAACTTTTAAGGATTTTCAAATGCTTATTACACCTTAAGTGATATTTTTTTCTTGATAAATATTTTCTTCACTTAAAAATTTAGCCAAATACTTTTTAAATCACACAGCAAATTTCTGGTAGAATCAGAATTAAGAAAGAGTTCATCTGCTTTTTTGGCATTACCCAAATCTCTAGACATTCACTGAGGTATCTTAAATAGTAAATGCATGTGTTTTAAATACTTTATTATATATTTGAATTAAGGATAATAGTGGTGACATGCCATTCTAATATTTCTAGGTCTTGGCAGTAAGGTGTGTTGTCTTTTTTTTTTATATAAAATCATTTTTTACTTTTTTTCCCCTTAGGATGTACTGGCCTTGAAGAGCTTATTGGAATAGATCCTTCATTTCAGAAGTTTGAGTCTTCTTTGTTCAGCCAGTTGGCAAAAAGCTTGGAGAGGAGTGTTCAGACTAAGGCAGTGAACAAACAGCTGGATGAAAATATCTCATTATTTCTTATACACTTGTCTCCTTATTTCATGCTTAAACCAGCACAGAAGTGCCTGGAATGGTTGATTCACAGGTATTCAGTTAAACAGTATTCATACTAATAGCCTTAAAATGCTAAGTATTTTTTTAAAATAACTAAAATGGTTCCAAGTATTTATTTGTATAGTTAAATGTAATATTCTTCTCTAAAATGTAATGTTCTCTGGGAGAAGGTTTCTTTTCAGTTTAATAATCACAAGTGCAGCCAGGGATTAAAGTCCAAATCCTTTATGGTCTCTTTCCAAGTCTTGTCTCCTTTCTTGCGGCCTAATTAGCTTTCTTAGAGGCCTTCTGTAGTCTTGGTTCCAAGAGCTTGAGCTCTGGCTTCTGAATCTCCCCAACTTCCAAGGGTTTGTTCTTAGTCTCTAGCCACAACAAAAGTGGAAGATGGAATGAATCTATCTCCTCCTCCGAGAGCTTCTAGTGGGCTTCTGTCTCTGGCCCTGAGAGCTTCTTGCTGATATGCTGTACGCTGAGTACATACCAATCATTATATCACTAGGAAACCATTATTTGTTGCAGGAATAAATCACTGTCTCCTCACTTCCACTTAGTACCTTGTTTTAAGTTGTGGCCCATAATATCTTGTAGGATCAGATCAATCATACTGAACCATGTTAAATTAGATAATTATTGTCTCTATCAATTCCACTGATTTAGTACCTTGTAAGAATCCTAACAGTTAATTTAAAGTGTGTTAGTTTTTTTTTCCTGTTATATTACAGTATTT
This sequence comes from Sminthopsis crassicaudata, assembly GCF_048593235.1. Taxonomy (NCBI): domain Eukaryota; kingdom Metazoa; phylum Chordata; class Mammalia; order Dasyuromorphia; family Dasyuridae; genus Sminthopsis; species Sminthopsis crassicaudata. Next base: position 387,973,889 of record NC_133620.1, on the reverse strand, counting down.
AATACTAGATAAGCATCCAATTCCAGCATTAAAATTTATCTTTTATTTGGATATTTACAAACATTGTTAATAGGAACTTATAATTAATGGCTTAAAATGTCTTTTTTAAAAATGGGCCCAATCTACACATTTTGAGAATGTCCATATACACCTGGGGCAAGATATATTCAAATGTCCTTTTCTGTGTAGAATTAACCTCCTTTTCTTGAATTGTTTGGGAAGAATCATGGTCACATACTTGCAACTATGTGCACCTTTCTCCATTTTTTTTGTCTAATATTAAGTGCTTTTAATAGATTAGTGATAAATGTTAATAATGTAGTAGGGTTTTTTGAACTAGTATATCATTGGTACATTTTGATTCCTCTCAATGTACCTATTCACATCTATTCACATAAATCAGAGAAAGTCTGATGTAGTGAAAGGAACATTGATCACCCTTTTATATGAGTATAAATTTGGACAAATTACTTACCTTTGACCCTGTGTGACCTTATCTATATCAGTCTAGACCTAAAGATTTTAAATTTTTGTTTTTTAAATGTCATAGCCCTTTGGTACTTTAATAAAGCTTGTAGAATCCTCAGAATAATGTTTTTAAGTGGAATTACAAAGGAAATCAATTAATGTTAAAATCCAATTATCAAAAAATGTTATGTTAATATGTTAATATTGGGGCAGCTAGGATACAGCACTAGCCCTAAAGTCAGGAGACCTAAGTTCAAATGTGGCCTCAGATACTTAACACTTCCTAACTGTATGACTCTAAGCAAGTAAAAAAATTTTTTAAAGGTAAGAAAATTATACTTTAATTTTACTCATGGTTCATCAGGTCTTTGTGTTTTTTTCATGGTGATTCCTTTGAAATTGTCTTGGATCACTGAAGTTAGAAGAAACTTAAAATAATTCAATTCAGCCTTTTAGTTTATGAAAGATAAGATTTATATATTTGATACCCAGAAAGGTAGGATGACTAGGCTGGGGTTTCCCCAGCAGAACCAGCTTGAATAGGCCCAATAATCCCAAATCAGTCAACCAAAATCAAGTGATGGTAAAAACTGTTAGGATGTCTTCTCCGCTTTTTTGAGTTGCTATATTTTCCAGAAATACTGGACTCAAAAAGCATGCAGGAAATCCTGAAAGTATCAAGGATAAATCACCTCTCCCAGCTTACCTAATTTGTAATTTGCACCCCAAGCTGGATTCCCTGTAACTCCTTTGTAGCTGGGACAAACATCAGCCCATCTGTGCCAGGCTGAGTAAATGCTGGTGTCTCTAGGGTCTTTTGCAGAGAAGCTGATTCTCTTTGTCTTCATAGTCATAGGGAAAGAACAGCAGTTCCCAAGAGAAAAAGAGTATAACTTTTGCCATCATCTTGCTCTTCCCCTTGGGAGGGGTTTTGTCATTTTCCCTCCTTGACTGTCCTTTTGCCCTCCCATACCATAAGTTTTGTGATGTCGTCGTCTGTTGGTGTAACTTAAATATCAGCTGATGTGTCTTATAACATGTCTTATATTTGTGTAAGACACAATAGAATTTAGTAAAGCTAAGTTTAGAAAATGTGGCATTTTAAGTTATCTATTGGGGGAAAAGTATATTAATAATGTATTTTTTATAAGTTTTAACTGTTCATCTTCTTCCTAGATTTCATATACATCTTTACAATCAAGATAGCCTGATTGGTTGTGTTCTTCCATATCATGAGACAAAAATATTTGTCCGTGTTATACAGCTTCTAAAAATTAGTAGTCCAACACATAAATGGAATTGGTTGGAACCTGTTAAGGTATGATTATTAAATGACATTTGTCAAAGTATGTACTTCTAGTTATAGTTGCCATTATTAAAAACCTTGATAAAGGGAAAATTAGTTTGAGAAATATTATTTAATACTAATAGGAACCGTTCTTTCTATAAAAAAAGAATTTTGGAAGAGGAACAAAAATGACACAAAGTGTTGTAAAATTTTGCATATTACCTCAATTTGTAGCTAAAAACTTACACAAAAATTAGAAGAATGTGCATTTTAATGGGGAGGTTCATGTTACATAGCCTTAAAAGGGCAAGGTGTATGCAAAAGTAGATGTTTAATACTACTCAATTTACAGTAATTATGGTAGGCCAAAATTTTAAAATTTGGTTGCATATCTTTTTAGAGCACTAAATTATCAAAGAAACCAAAGAAGATAGAAACAAAACTGATTTCTTAGAAGAAATCTGGCTTTAAAAAAAAAGAAGAAGAGGAAAACCTTGGGGGGGAAAAGGGGGAAGTAGTGCATATCATATAGTCTATAATTTATACATGACCCTTTATGACTTCTGACCTTGCTTCCACTGGTCGGGAGTAGGCTTTGGGCTTGGGGTCAGGCAATAGAACAGGGATGATGGAAATAGCATTTGATAAAAGGGAGGACAAATCTCTAGTTTGTTTCTTCTCCCAGAATTTCTGTTCTTCAAACTGCAGTTTTGATTTGCCTGTTTTCCCTATCCTTTCTCTATCTCTGTCTCCTTACCCTGTTTTGATTTATACGTTGCCTCTCAATTTCATGGTACATCCAATGTAAACTCTACCCCCACCATCTTACATGTCCAACATTATTTCTCACTATTTCACAATGTGCATATCTCATCATAGCAGAAAGTGTGCTCACTGTGCCACAGACACATCATACACTCTTACCTTCATGTTTTTCTTTATTTCCTGCATTCAGAATTCTGTATGATCAGAGTCATACCCATCTTTTTTAAGTTCTGTCTCTTCCCTAAACCTTTACTATCTTAATACTTTTTTTTTTTTAATCAATAGTATAACTAATATAGTGCAGGACACTCAGTCTGTATTTGTTTAGCTGATTAAATTTGTTTAAAGTAGATTGATCTTAAAGCTTTTATATTTATTTTAACTGTTTCTTCCAATAACAGATGTCTGGGGTTCATTTAGCCAAAGGAACTTTGGTTACCCATTGCTACAAAGATCTTGGTTTCATGGATTTTATATGCAGTCTGGTAACCAAATCTGTAAAGGTTAGTATATATTGTTTCATTCTGCATGTATAGTGTGCATTAAAATGCTGTTCTAGTACTTCATTAAAGCATGAAGATGGCCCTTTTGTTTTTCAAAAATTTGCCAGTAGAATGCAAGCTCTGACAGGAAAGGCTTCAATTCAGGGAGGGCCCGGATGAGATACTATTTGTTTGAAAAGGCTCATCATCTGACTGGTGGTAACAAGCTAGTGGTGGTTTCTTCATGGCCATATCAAGCCACATCACTCTTGAAGACTGGCCACTAAACCACTAAGAGGGAATAATATCTACCCAGACATAGTGGGGATACCTTTTTTTTTTTTTTTTGCTGTGGAATCTGCTTCAATAAGTGATAATTTGATAATATATTTACTTGATATAAAAATGCTTTTCTTTAAAAGTAAATTGTTAAATTATTTTAGTACAAGTTGAATTGGAGTTACCAAAACAACCATTTTAGAACTATTTATTCCTATATCTATGAACATCTAGATATGCAAATGATAAATCAATGTCATAGTCATTAGCCTATTAATAGTTGTATTTGGTCATCTAGCCTTCTGATTTATAGAAGAAAAACAAACATATCAAATATGTTACCAATTTTTGGTATTAATTAGTAAGAGGGCTTAGTCTCCTGTGAGATCATCAGTGCTGTTATCTTACATGAAAATTTTATTTAATTGCCCCAATTATGGATGGATGGATAGCCTTTGAGTGTGGTTCTGATAAAGCCTTCTAATCCTTGGATGCTCATATGGCCCTGTTTTTAAAATGGTTATCTGTGGAAAACTCAGGTATTATCATGCCTCCCTAGCATTGTCTTTGGTGACCCTGTCACTTATATTTTGCATGAAGTGGCAAAAAAAAGCCAACCTTTGTTATGTTGAGAGGATGCTGTAACCTTTATTATCCTAGACTCAAATATGTTAAATATTGTGCCCTGGAACAACTGAATAGAGGAAAAGCATGATAATAGAACAAAACATGATTAATTTAGGTAAATTCCTCATACTAAGCATTGGCTTTAAAATATATAGCAATATTGGTACTATGACAGATTTCAGCTTTCTAAAATACCAACTGGTTCATTACCACAGTCTTCCAATTTAGCAGACACTATGAGATGTATAATCTGGAATCAGTTATCTTTCATTAAAATAAGAGGATGCAAAAAATAAAGTATTGGGCAGTTAAATAGCACAGTGGATAGAGCACCAGCCCAGAAATCAGGAGGACCTGAGTTCAAATATGGCCTCAGACACTTAACACTTCCTAGCTTGTGTGACCCTGGGCAAGTCACTTAATCCCAACTGTTTCAGCAAAAATAAATAAAATATTTGGAATTCTGAAGAAAATAATTTGAGTCTTATACTTATGTCTAGTTATTATTTTTCTAGTCTAATTCTTTCCGATTTTTCCTTTATAGGTTTTTTCAGAGTACCCTGGAAGTTCAGCTCAATTGAGAGTCCTACTGACTTTTTATGCTTCCACTATTGTGTCAGCTTTGGTGTCCGCTAATGATATATCAGACTCTTTACTTGCTAAGCTCTTCCCCTATATTCAAAAGGTTTGTTCTTTTCATATGTAAAATGGATTATTTTGAGCTTCTATACACTCAGGAATTTCTAGGAATTCTTTTAGAAGAACATTGATGCTAATATAAATTTATATAGAAGTTGTTTTAGTCATGTAAAAAAATATGGAAAATAACTCCCTCTCTCTTCAAAGCTGTCATTTTGGCATTAAAAAAAAAAAATTAACAATGATAAATTGTATGATTATTATTCTCACCATTTGAACCATTTGACCAGAAAAAATTCAGATTAGTCCAGTCCAGGCACCTTAAGTTTTGCCTTTCTCTTTCTGCATCTCCTCCCCATATTAATGCCAATACTTCTTTTACTGACTTCCATGGTTCTAACAACTTTATGTTTCCCTCTGTCAATAGTCAAGTTGGTGTCATCTGTTAAGCCTCAAATTTTCTCCCTAATTAAAACTCCCAATTTCTCAGAGAACTTAGCAAAATATTAGGAGAAAAGAAACCTGACAAAAGCAAATTAATTCTCTTTGGAGGGAATGGGTTAAAGAACCATGGGTATATTGTATTTTAAAAGAGGAATTTGTAAATTCTTTGGAATGTGTGTTTTAAGTATATTTTCAGCAAGCAATTATTAAGTGCCTGTTCTGTGCCAAATACTATGCTTGGTATCAGGGATAGAAAGACAAAAATAAAGCCTTGCCTTCAAGGAGTTAATATTTTATTGGCTTATGCCTTATGTCTCACCTTGAGTCCTGACATACCCTTTCTCCCACCTGCCCAGGGTCAGCAAGTACCCATTCCATTTTTGAAGGAGAGAAAACCTGTAGTTTACATGATGCATGGTAGTTCTGTAAATGTATTCTAACAGTTGTAGTGCAGTTTTAAGCTTTAAGTTGCATTAAAATTTACTAAGACTTTTGGGACACTTAAATAGAAAACTAAAAGTTCTATTGAAATATAATTTATAATTTTCTCCAATCTTTTAAAAAAAATTTTAGGGGCTAAAGTCATCTTTGCCTGATTATAGAGCTGCAACCTACATGATAATTTGTCAAGTCTCAGTCAAAGTGACAATGGAGGATACTTTTGTTCATTCCTTGGCATCACAGATTGGAAAAACTTTGACCAAAATTCCCTCTTTGATCAAGAATGGATTAGGTTGTTTGATTGTGCTCTTGCAGAGACAGAAAGTAGAAGGCCTTGGGAAAAAGTAAGTATAGCATAATGAAAAAACAAATTTTTTTGTTCCTAAAAATTTTGAGTTAAATGATATGTACTTTTAACTTAATAATTTCTGTATATTGACTACCAGAGGCAAATAATGTGGACTTGATTTTTTATAGGCTATTTGCTCACCTGTGTAATGTTCCTGACCTTGTTTCCTTACTACATGAAATTTCAGTGACATATGACATAAGTCCTCTTCTGCATTACATGCTTCCTCATCTTGTTGTCACCATTATTCATCATGTTACAGGTTTGTGATTTTTATATTGTGCCAAGTGGTTATGTCTTAAACTGATTTATTCTTTTCTAATTTTGAGAAACCTTGGGTTTTTTCAAATGTCTTTTAACATCTGAATGTTATATGTTAAATATTGTAACTAATCTTAATTAAATTGAGTGTTAAATAAAATTTTATAAAATAAAATAAAGAGGTGACTATTTAGCATGTGCTTTTCACTTTTACTCATTAAATGCTTGTGAGAGTGCCCTTAAGAAGAAACACTTCAACTAAAATTGCTACCACTAACAAGCAGTCAGAAGTTACTGTAGAACTCCTGATATTATAAGTCAGTAGGAAAAGATTTTTCATTCTAAAGTTTGATTTTCAAGCAACTTTTCAGCAATAAACCTTGTTGATGAGTGAACCCACTCTATTTAAAATCCTGTAACAATGCTAATGCTGATGATGTATCTAGTAAGGAATATAAAAATTTGTGGTTGGAGGGAAGAAATTATTAAATTAGATTTTTAGCTTCTTTTTTGGATTTAGGTTTTTCAAATTTTGAAGAAATTTTTGGAATTCTTTGGCTACTGGATTGGGCTGAGAGTTAAGAGCCCTGAATTCTTGTCACAGGCAGATTGGATTTGATTTCTGTGTGACTTTACTTTTTCATCTATAAAATGGACATACCAGTGATTGCATGGTGTTTTAATTTAAAAGCAATTCTAAGATTTTTCATATGTGAAAGGGCTTTGGAAAATATAAATTACTATACAATCTTAATGTATTTAAAATATCCCTTTGAATAACAGTGAAAGATAGGGTAAAACTTTTCCACTATTAGTGAATTGAATAGAATTAGTATTTTTAAATGCTTCATTATTTCACAAGATCTATAATTTCATCCCTCCAATAATGTAGATTGTAACCTTTTTATGCCTTAGTGGATAGCTGGTATTTTTTGGATACCTTTTATCCCCCAGTGATTGAACTTTCTAGTACCAAGTCTTCTCTGTTTAGCTTGGTTGGTCCCTGTATGACAGATTAAAAGGTTATTGTTAGATTTGTACTTAGATCTTTTTTAATTTGATTGGATTTCATAAAGCTTTTCCTTTTCTGAAAGAGCTGTTGAGAACTCAAGTTCTCTTTCATGGTGAAATGTTGAAATATAAGACATTAGTTTAAAATAATTGCAATTTCCTCCTATAATCCTTATTTCTATGTTGTTGCTTACTAAGAAGAAGAAGAAACTGAGGAACTGGACAGTCATATATATGCTAGACTCTTAGAAGATATACTTAAAGATATATCACTGGAAAACAACTTAGACCATTTGTTGGCTAGGTAAGAATACCACTTTTAAATTTTGTATGTAGTATGGTTGATTCAGGGATGAATTTGCATCCTTGTGCTCCCTTGCTTTTTATATTTTGTTTTAATGCAAGTCATTTAATTATTAACAGATACTATACTAGTCTGTTACTAGATTACATTTGCTTTCTATAACATTACTTCATTGTATTGATGGCTCTGGATTCAGAAGTTTTCAGGATAGATTAATGTGAAACTAAAACCAAGTATTGTTTGATATGTCATAGTAAATGTTAACAAAGAAAAACCTTAATTATGGGGAAGAAATAGTACTTCTTATCCCTTGTTAAAGGCACTTGCATATCTAATAAAGAGATCTCATATTGACCTATATTTTATTGTTTTATTTCTTAGCACTCTGCTTGAAGAATACATTTCATATAGTTCAAGGAAAGAAATAGATTCTAAAGAGATATCACTACTCAATGAACAACTCCTTCCTCTCATTAGACTTTTGGAAAGCAAGTAAGTTACTTTTTCTTTATATGTTCTTTTTTTTATGAATTTAGTTCTTCCTTTTTAAATTTACAGTTCTGTAAATTAAAAATCTATTTTATGCAAAAAAAAAAATTTGTGTTGAATTATTTGCAGTATGCCGTGGTCTATCAATAAGAGAAGAAAATGTTGGAAATGATTCTTTTCTTCAAAGATTTTGTTAGAAAAGCATTCCCTAAATTTATGGGTTCTCACTGAAATTCCCATTATTTTGTTTTTGTTGTCATTCATTTTTTAATCATGTCCAAATCTTTGTGACTGAGATTTTCTTGACAAATACTGAACTAGTTTTTCTTTTCCTTCTCCAGATCATTTTACAAATGAGGAACTGAGAAAAATAGTGTTAAATGACTTGCCCAGAGTCATACAGCTAGGAATTGTCTGAGGCCAAATTTGAATTCAAGAAGATGAGTCTTTTTTTGTCCCCAGGCCCAGAAGTGCCAAGGGGCACCTTTTTTGTCACCTTAAAAAGAGCAGTAAATTTTTTTTATATATTGTTAGAATTGATTTTACTTAGGACTAATCCTCTGTAATTCCTTCTTTTCCTCTTCTTGAATGAAAGGTATTTCTCTTAATTTTTTAATTTAAACTCTAAAGTTTCTATGTAGCTCTAGTGTTTTCATCAGGAATTTTTCTGCTTCAGTAAAGGTTCATTTTTTCCCATTGTAATCAGGTTTATTCTTGGCTTTTAGCCCAAATCCTTTGCATTCTGGAATAGGGTATTCAGAGCTCTCACCCTCATCATACTAGTGCCTATTATATTGTGTATGATTTTGACTGTGGCTCCTTAGTACTTGACTTCTCTCTTTCTGGATGCTTGCAATATATGCATATTTTTAAACCTGTAAGCTCTGGATTTTATCTGTAATATTATTGTGAGTTTCCATTTTGGCTTTTTTTGAGGAGGTGGCCAGTGGATTCTTTCTATTTCTTTCTATTTCCATTTTACCCCTCTGATTCCAGAGATAACATAGTTTCCTTTTAATTTTCTAGAAATAATATAGCTAGTTTTTATTAATCAAGGAATGGCATTCAGGCAGTCCAGTGATTACATATTTTTTTCTTTACTCTGTTTTTACTGTGAGATGGCCTATATATTCTTTTTTTCTAGTCTTAATTTTGTTTTAATATTTCTCATTGTCTCATGGAGTCATTGTTGTCTTTTTATTTAGTCATTTTCAGGCATCTGTAATTCTTTCTTTGGCAGATATAGCAAAATCCTTTGCCATTTCTTTCTCTTGTTCATTTTACAGGTGAAGAAACTGAGATAAACAAGGTTAAGTAGTAGACTTGCCTTATAAAAGGTCAAATTTGAACTCAGGTTTTCCTCATTCTAGGCCTGGTAACTCTTGCCACTTTGCCATTCAACTTCTTTTGTCTTTTTTTTTGGTCCATTCTGATGTTCAGAGAGTTTGTCACTTGTATCAGGTTTTGTATATCTTGTGCTAAAGTTATTAATTCCTTTTTCAAATAGCTTTCATTTGTTTTCTTTTTTTTCCCCTCTAAAACTCTGATTTCATTTGCAAGAACAGTTTATATATTGTCACTACTATGAACAATGTTCTACTGGTTTTGTTTACTTAACTTTTCATTAACTTAACAGGTTTCTCAGAGCACAATATATATACTATTATTATCATTTACCATAATTTGTTCATCCATTCCCCAATTAATGGGTGTCCCTTGATTTTCCAGTTCCTTACCACCACAAAAAATGTTACTTTAAATTTTTTTGTACAAATAGGTCCTTATTACTTTTCTTTGATTACTTTGTGAGTAAGAACTTATGCACAATTTGATTATCTTTTGGGTTTAGTTCAAAAATGTTTTCCATAATGGTTAGATTAGTTCACAACTCTATTAGCAGTTTATTAGCATCCGTATTTTTCCACCAGCATTTGTCATTTCTATCATGTTAGCTAATCTAATAAGTGTGTGGTGACATCTCAGTTATTTTAACTTTCATTTCTCTAATCAATTGTGATTTAGGTTTTTTTTTAATGTGACTATTGATAACTGTTTTTTTTTCTTATGAAAACTGTGTTCTTATCTTTTGACCATTTGTTGATTGGGGGATGGCTCTTATTTTTACAAATTTGGTTCAGTTCCCTATATATTTGAGAAAAAAGGCCTTTCTTAGAAATTTGCTATAAATTCCCCTCTCTCTACCCTACAGCTTCCTGATTTCCTTATAATTTTACTCTGCAAAAACTATTTTCATGTGATCACTATTATTCATTTGACTTCCCATGATCCTTGCTATCTCATTTGGCCATAAACTCTCTTCCCTTATGCCCAGATTTGATAGGTAAAATTTTTCATGTTCCCCTAATATACTTATATAAACTCTCTATATAAGTTGTGTTTTCATTTTGACTTTATCTTGATACATGGTGTGAAGTGTTGATCTATGCATAGTTTCAGCCAAATTGCTTTCCATATTTCCCAGCACTTTTTGTCAGCTAGTGAGTTATTGTACCAAAAGCTTGGGTCTTTGGATTTATTTATCAAATTCTAGATTACTGTAGTTATTTGTTACTGTGTATGAAACCTAATTAGTTCCACTGAACTACATTATGTTTCCTAGTTACCTGATTGTTTTGATAATTACCATTTTGTGATACAGTTTGAAATCTGGTACTGCTCAGGCTGCCTTCCTTCACATTTTTTAATTGATTCCTTTGACATTCTTGACCTTTTGTTTATCCAGATGAATTTTAATATTTTTTTTTCCTAGCTCTACAGTATAAGCCTTTACTTGTTTATTGATGTTTTTTTGTTTCTTACAGATACCCCAAGACATTAGATTTGGTATTGGAGAACCATCTGAAGGATGTTACAGATCCTCAAAAGCAAGAATTTTTTCATCAATTTATTTCTCTCTCCACAAGTGGAGGAAAGTTTCAGGTAGGCTCTGGTTACTACAGAAAATGAAGGGAAAGGAGCAATTGTAAAATTTGCATGATTAAATAGATAGGGAGGAGCAAAGGGAAATTTGTTCTGTTTTTCCTGTTAGCTTAGGAAGTGTCTTGGGGAGAATCAGATTTCAGGAACTGCTGAATAAAGAATGGTGCTTTTGAATCTGCCTGGGAGTATATTTTGGGTTTGGGGTTTAGCATGAGGAAAGGCTCTGGCTGGAGCATTATGATTTGACAGAAAGATGCTGGCATGATATTCTTTTACTGAATATGTTTGATTTGTGGAAGCTCCCGGCAGGAACATTTTTCTGCTTGGTCTCCATTAATGTCCTCTAAAATATAATACTAGTTTCTTTTGAGTCATGCTGTTCTTTTTCCTTTCTCTTTCCTTTCCTATATCTTTCTATCAACCCTTTTTTTCTTCAGGTAAGGGGTAAAGAGAGATGAAATAATCTTAATAATGCAGTATTAACTTGTACATTTGCTGCTCAAGTTTTTGATATTTGCATTTGAATTTCCATGAACATAATGGATTTTCAAAATTTTTCTTGAGAATCCATGCCTAAGCAACATTTTTTCCTATGCTAGTAAAATCTTTGGCAAAATCCTAGTCTTGAGAGAAGTTATATAAATAGGATTACACCTGAGTAGTTTGAGAGTTGTTCCCTGCTACAAATGTTAACCTTATATCTTTAGTGATAACATGTATGAATTCTAGCAAAACAAATAATGTGCTTAGCTCTCTAATTTGTTGAGTAGTAAATTGTTAATGCTGTTAAATATCTGTGCCAATCTTTGTTGTCCATTTAAATGAATTTAATTTTCATTCAGAGTCCACTCAGTCATGGAGTAGTTTATTTGTTTATTTGTAATTAGATGATAAATTGTTCATTTTTCTTAGCATCGTAGCCTTTATTTGGAATAAAAAATAGGGAATATAAAATTGTTTATCTCAGTATATATCAGTATAGATTCTTGGTTGGTTGTGAGCTAATATATGGAAAGCTACTATATAAGGAAGTCTGAAAGTGTTGAATTTTGACTCTGGCAGTTACTGCTTATGTGGGCCATTATGTTAAAACTGATGTTGTTTAGCTTTTTTTCTGAACCAGATAATGCTAGTCTTTCCTGTGGACTCATTCAGTGATTGTGACATATCTTGTAGTTTTTAGCAGATTCTGATTCTTGCCTCATGCTGAGCTTGAACCATCCACTGGCTCCAGTGAGACTTTTGGCAGTTAACCATCTGAAAAATATTATGGAAACATCAAAGGTGAGTGACAAATTACTTTTATGTGTTTGTAATTCTCATATATGATACCATAATGTTATGCTAAAATAACATAGTAGAGATATGTGATGTATGCTTGTTGATATGTAATTATAGTGACTTGGGGTGCTTTGGATGAAAAAACAAACTTTTCTATTTCTTCCTATGTATCCTCATAACCATTAATTTTTTTTCCCTTTTAATTCCAAACTGAATTTTTACTTTAATGTAAAAAAAAATCATTCAGTGATAGTGATAAACTGGATGATTAAAGGTTTAATGGACTTAGATAACTTAGGAAGAAAAGATTAATTTGGAGATGGCTCCATCTCTGCTGACTTTTCCTGTGTACCATGCTTAGTTTTTTTTTTTTATTTTTTTATATACCAGAATATAAAGTACAGGCATAACCTGCCTGATGTCTTACCATAGTTTAGCTTTTCTATATGCTTTTCCCATTTCCTTTGACATAGTTTTTCCCCTGAAATCTATATAAATTAATTAATGATTAAATTATCCTTATTTGTAAGTATTTAATGGAATTTTCAGTGAAACATGAGAAAAGATTAAATTTTTGGCCTAGGAGGAAATATGCATGCTGCCCTTTGTATTGCACAAATGAGACCCAGAAATATTTAGTAAATTGTGCAGTCACAATTAATTAATAGCAGATTGGAACCAGGTCTTGGTTCTTCTGATTGACATGTCTCTTCACCACCCTGATGCCTTGTGTTTGTAGTAAAGGCTGATGAGATCTTTTAACAGCTGGAAATTTAATTTTGTTTTTTTCTTTTTTGTTCTTTTATCCAGGACAATATTGATGCTTCTTTCATAAAAGAAGCTATTATAATGCGTCTTGGTGATGATAATTTAGATGTTGTTCTGTCAGCCATGAATGCTTTTGTGGTAAGTATGTTCTTATCATTAAATTTCAAATGTTATTAACTAATGTACCTTTGTCTTCTTTCTTCCTACATTCCCAGTATTTCCTGTCAGGGTTATATCTGGAAGCTATTTCTTCATGTAAATCATTCTTGTAAGATCATAGATTTCAAGCAGGTGGACACCTTACAGCTTACTTTGTCTCCTTCTCTTCCCCCTCGTGGGAAGATAAGGAAACTGAGAAGTGACTTCAGAAGATTTTAGAGAGCAACTCTAGTCTAATCCATTCCTACAAAGAATGTTCCTTATCAATCAGCAAGTATTAGGAACAGGCAGGTTAGAAACACCCTCTACTTAGGAATTTCCAAGAAGACCTCAGCACTTCTCAAGAGAAGCCATTCCACTTTTGGAGAGCTCTAATGGTTAGGAAATGTATTCCAACACAAGCTTCTTTGCAGTTTCCGCCCCTTGCTCTTCATAGAACAAGTAAATCATTCTCCCACTGGAGATCTTTGAAGACACTACCAAGCTCCCCCTGAGGCTTCTCTTGTAGTTCTTTCACCTGATGCTTAGAGGACATTGGCCCAAGCCCGCCCCTTTTCCAGAGTAGAGCCTCCCTCTTAAACTGTGGCCCCTGAATGGGAGCTCTGCTTCTTAAAATAAGGCCCAAAGTGGCAGAAGCAGTGGGGAGTAATTAGACTTGGGGAATCTTCTTCTCAGATGAGCTTTTGGGTTGCCATATTGCACTGCTGACCCTCACTGAATTTGAAGGCCACTTAAAACCCCACTTGCTTTTTTAAACCATGCCTATCCCATCTAGGTTTTGAAGTTCATTTTCATTTTATGCACACTTCCAAGACAATCAGCCCAGGGCTTTTGTCTGCAAATTAAGTGCACGTTGTGTCACCTATTAAATTCGATATCTTTTCTAGCTGTGCACTTTTGAAGAGCCACCTCACCCCTCCCGTTCTTCCCACCTGCCCATTCTTCCCACCCTTGTATATATGATTTTGAGACAATACAGAGGTATTGGGTTTGAATAGGCTTCAGTAAGGCTATGGAAAGTTTGATTAGTGATAGTTCAAATTTTATAGAGCTTAAGTGGTGGTACTTAACATTAATTCAGTTCTATTGAAAGGTAAGTAGGGGTACTTAGCTTTAGTTCAGCTCTATATAAAACTTGGGTAGTGTCTGCTGAACTCTATAGAAAGGTAAATTAGTGAAACTTACCAGAGGTGGGGGTTGGCCTGACTTCTGGGTCAGGATAACATGGAAAGTGACTTTTTTAGGGTCTCCAGCCTCAGTTTCCCTCTTCACTATAATTCAATTCACAACACTATTAGAAAAATTGTATTGTATTAAAATGATCTATTGTAGTTCCCTTTCAAAAATATTAGAATGATAAAAATATAAATTGCTTCAAGGTTCTTAGAGCTGGATATTAGGTAAATATTTTTTCTTTCATATTCAGTTTAAAGAAGTATTTAAAATCGTGATTTCCTGTTTATATGTAGGTTTTCAAAAAAGAGTTTATCCCAGAAGAAACAGTTTCAAGTCTTTTGAGACTTTTTCAAAGAGCAGAACTTTCACAGGATGGGTCATGGTATGTATTTTTCTTTATGGTATTTTAGATTGTTTTGTAGCAATGTCAAATAGCAAAGCAATGTAGATCTGGTATTTTCATTCTGTAAACCACGGGTTCTTAATTTTTATTTGTGTCATATATTCTTTGGCAATCTGAGGTGGGGGCCTCATATTTCCCTATTCAGAATAATGCAAAATATATGGGTTTTCAAAGGAGATCATATTGAAATGCAGTTATTAAAACATTTAAAAAATAAGGTCATGGCCCCCTGGTTAAGAAAATGTGGACTATTGCAAAGTGTTCTTTTAATTTTGAAAATGCTAATTCTTACATGAGAACTTATTTGGAATGCTGTACATTTAGAATAATGTAGATTCAATATGTCATTTAGCTCTTTTAGAGATTATAGTCAGATTTTAATTGGGAAACAAAATAATTGTTATCATTTATGCTGGAGCCTTAAAAGGAAAAATATGCCTCCTCTTTGGGTGAATGTAAGATGAGTTTTGTCTCAGTTCATAGTTAGTAGCTGTTTGTAGTTCTCTACATTATTCCTTAACCAATTCTTTAAAAATAAATATTTTAGGTACAAAATACTTGAATTAGCAGCCAACACTCTAATTAAAGAAGAGATTCTGAATGGAAATGATGAGTTACTAAATCAAGTGGTCATACATTTGCTGCCATTTATGGTTGTTACCAATGACAATTCAAAATCCCAAGAGATAAAAATGGCTACTTATCTGTCAAAATCAGGAATTTGCTCTTTGCACCCTATACTGAAAGGATGGAAAGAAGGTAAGACATTCAGTTTTGATCTTTTAAGTTAAAAAAATAAAATCATGTTAATTCCAGAAGGAAATTATAGAGAGTCACTGATAGTGGGGGAACTCTAGGTGAGGTATAAGATCCTTCAGCCCAGAGGGAACCTGCTAACAATGTCTGGTTCATCTCCCCACTGGCTGTCTTGTCCTTCCTGAGAAGTCAAGGAGGCATAACCACTTGTGGTCTACTTAAAGCAAGGGATACTTAAAGTAAAGAGATGCATTTGCATATTAATAGCAGTGTGCTGTGGTGATGTAATGGTACTATAATTGGCACATGTTCTGTGTGCTATAGTGATGTAATTGTACTAAAGTATTTAGGGACTGAGAAGACTTGAAATAAATGCATTCCATCTTTGACCATCCTCATGGGTTTCCTGTTTCAGCACTCCTCCATTAATACCAAACACTCGGATTGGTCCTGAGATTCTCTAGAGAGTTAGTCTGGACAATACATTTTGGTACCCCAATTTGGGGGCTCTAGAAAACACACTACATTTTGGCACCTAACGTGGGGCTTTAGAAAGCATAGTGTGGCACCTCAACTTGGGGGCTGTAGAAATCACATTACAGGAAATGACAAAAGACAATTCCTATTCTTTAAAAAGAAATTGACTGGAGACAATCTTTTTTCTTTTTCTTTTTTTTCCAAAACTAATAGTATATAATAAAAGAAAAGTAAACATTATGAAGGATGATGAAGTTATAATACAAATCTGATGTTCTTAGAATTGGATTTAAGTAGTTTTCCTATAATTTTTTTTGAGTGATTTATAAACCTATTCATTTTTTCATAGCTCTTGAAAAAGTGATTAAAACCACAAAGCCAACAGAATTGATTGGTGTAGCAAATCAGAAAATGGTTCAGTTGTTAGCTGACAATATAAATTCAGGGAATCCTTCTTCAATGTTAAAGATGGTGAGTATTTTATCAGAATGCCTATTTTTAAAATTTCTTGCTAAAACTTAATTTTGATTCTTGTTTTTTGCTTGTCAAAGGTTTTTGTAAATATTTATCCTTTTAAAATAACGTGTCACTTGTAAAAATAAACAGAAAAAGAATAAACAGTGCTATATATCAAATACCTTTTTAGGATAAAAAATGGTACTTTATCAACATTTACAGAGAGAATATACACTAGATTCGAAGTTTGTACTAGTCTATCCTTTTATCTTTTCAGAAGATCCTAGTACTCTCTCACTTGCTTTTTTGAGTGTGGGAGGTGGGGAGGTTAGATCCAGTGGTAAATACTGTAATAATTTCAACTAAGAAAATTTAATGCAATGGCAGAGTAAATGAATTTTTACTTTAAGTCATTAAGTCTTCTCAAAGAAGAGATACAAGATGACAATCCTATATGCTCCTTTGTAAAGGTTATCCATGAGTGTGGGAGAACTTTTAATGTTGTCTTTTTTACATATTAATAAGGTTTGAAAATTTTTTTCCCTTTTCTAATGTTATTTAAAATTAAGGAATGATTCTTTAAGGGAAGGAAGAGAAGCCTGGGAAAATCTAGGTGCTATAAAAATAAAAGATAAAAATAAAAATCTATTTTTAAAAATGGGACCTTAAACATTCAGTAACTCCAGTATCTGAATGTATCTCTTGCTCAGATTATTTAGAACTTGTTATTTCTTTTATGTTTTTTTGCATTTGTAGCATAGGTACTTCATTTTAAACATTTAGTTGTACTTTTCAACAACATACATTTTAGAATATAGCATGATGTATAGAGCTGTAAACATTGTCAGCAGAATTTTCTTGTGAAGTTCAGAATAGGCAATGATGGATTTGTCTGTTTGCTTTTGAAGGTGGAGGATTTGATAGCTGTTGGCGAAAAGGAAAGCTACACGTTGAAGCAGAAAGTAACTTCCCAAGTTGTCATTTCAGTTCTTGTCTCTTGCTGCTCTTCATTAAAGGAAACTCACTTTCCGTTTGCATTGAAAGTCTTCAATTTGTTGGAAAGAAAAATAAGAGAAAATGAAGTTATTACTTCATTGGTAAGGACAAAAAAGCCTCTGCAAGTTCATGATTGATTAAATGGCAGTCTAACATTGAAATAGAATAACAGTGGGGGTGGAGGAGAAAGAGAAGAAATGTTTAATTTAAGTAGAGGTCAGATGTGAGGCAGAATTCTCAAATAGCTTTGCCACTTCCTCAGGGTTATAGATTAGATTTGTTGTACCAGTCCTTTAATTCACATTTATGTAGCATTTTATGGTTTGAAAATAACTGCCTTGCAACAGGCCTATGAAGTAGGCAGTACAGGTAATGTTTCTATTTTGCAGAACTTAAAAGATGCTACATGGGTTTTACAAGGTCATACAATTAATTGAGTTTGAATCTAAACTCAGACCCCTCTAGAAGATGCCAAATCCAGCACTGTTACCAAAAAGTCTTTCTTTCGTTTGTAATTGAGCATGATGCTGTCTTTCTGCTTGTTTTAGTGAGGAACTATTGACATTGGGTGAGAGAAAAGGCTTAAATAAGCCCAAATTGACCTTGCCTTGTGTTTCAGTCATGTCTGGCTCTTCATGACCCCATTTGGGGTTTTCTTGCCAAAGATACTAAAGTGGTTTGTCTAGCTCATTTTACAGATGAGGAACTGAGACAAACAGATAAGTAACTTGCCCAGGATCGTACAGTTAGTAAGTTTCTGAGGCCAGATTTGAACTCAGGAAGATAAGTCTTCCTGATGACAGAGCCTAGTGCTCTGTCTTCTGCACCACCTATAACTGTCCAGTATTCTACATAAACAATGACAGTAAAAAATAATGTATTCTAAATATATTAGAAAAGTAAAAAAACAGTGCTTTGTGAGTTCTGAGTAGGAGTTTTATGGAAGGCCCTTGGGTTTGCTGTAAGGGATGAGTAAAAATTCATCAGGAAAATGGAATAATCTTATGGAGTTGAAAAATGTGGGAATTGTTTTCATTTTAAAAAGGTGGAACAAGATTGTTGACCAAAAGCATTGGCACAGGTACAGGTATATAACTTATTATTATAGTAGATAAAGCTGGATTGATTTTGTTTTTTTGTGGGTTTTTTTTTCCTCCTGCCATTGTTTACTACCCGTGGAGCAGGATTGGAGAAACTAGATAAATCTGTTTTTTTAAGAATTAAATAATTTCAGGTCTGGAAAAATAGAATATCAGGACCCAAAGGATGCAGGAGTGTAGCTAGTAACATGTTAAAGTGTCTAACCACTTGGATAAACCTCATTATAGAGGAAACAAAAGTAGAGTGGTGGAGTTAAAATTGAGAGAATAGGGATGAATCTTTGGATTAGAGGATATGCTAAGAGTGGAAATCAGGTTTAGGGTAGGTCCAAGAGTATGGGAAGTAGAAGGATATGAAATTGTAGTCTGAATGGAATTTCGAAGGAGGTGATGCAGTCCAAAGTTTGTTATGTTATGAAGCTGAAATGGGGAAGAGAAAAATCCTTTGATTTTAAGAGATGAGGGATTGAGAAATAAACTTATAAGAGATTCACTAAATAAGAAGTGGCTGAACTAACAAATTGAATGAGAGGGTATGGAGAGAGAGAGCTCTTAAGGTAGGGGCTCAGTCTTGGAGAAAGTTAGGAGAACCACCATAAGGTCAATAGATGAAGACAATAAGGATGCAGAAAAGATGATGTAGACTGACTCCATGGTCCTTAAAAATGTTCCTCAGACAGGAAATGTCATGGAGTGATGATCCTGGGCAAATAAATCTGGAGGTAGCAATAAGTAGGAGTGCAGAGTATGTTTGGCCATCTAATGTAGAGAGATATCCTTAAATGCATTATTGATCATGAATCTGTAACCTAAGAATTTGCCTCTTTATATAAAGTTGTACCTTCTCACTTTTTCAATCCTGGTGCCCTTTCATTCATATATTCCAGAATATAGTGATTGTCCCTATTCTTCTAGTCCATGCTTATTTTAACAATTGAGTAAACCATTATCACAACACTCAGCAATTCTCTTTGTAGTCTATATATAATATCTCTGCTTTCTCACATGGTTTTGTTTACTTAAGCTGGTCTTTCTAAACTTTATCTTTTATTTCTCTTGAGGTGTGATGACACTGCCACATAGTATTTCAAATATAGAAAACTCCTAAGTTATATACAAGGAAAATGTTTTCTGTTTTTTTCCCATTACCCTTCCTGATGTGGTTTTTCTTATTTGGGGGGGAGGGTATGCTTTTTCCCCTCCCCCTATTCCACAGTTTACATAGAGTCAATATTTTTAAGGAATAATCTATCCTTTTTCAATGTCATAATGATTTTTTTCCCCATATGTACTTAGATTGATTCTTATTTATCATTTTCTTTCCTTTACTTCCTAAAGATGGCATTACCTTTTAGAGCTATTGTTTCATTGACCCAGAAATGTTAATATTAAATGTAAAAAGAGATTTGACTGTACATTCCTTCTATTTAAATTTTTTAAAATATTGAATGGAGTTGCATCTTCTTAAGAATCTTTGAAGAATGCTATTGTTTTTACTTCATGTAGAGGAGCTTTTGTTCCTTTTTTTTTTTTTTTTTTTTTTTCTCCTGTTTTCCAAATGCTATCCCTTATTCAAATAAAATAGTGAATTAAAAATAGAGGGAAAATATTTCCTTTCCCAGTGTCATTTTTAGGAAAACAAGGAAACTCAGGGCTTTGCTAACTTCTGTGTTCCAATATGTGATAATAAAAAATGGCTCCTCAATGCAAAAAAAAAAAAAAAATTACATTTGCAATTATAGTTTTATATTTATATATGTTTTTAATTTCTCTTTAAAACTAAACTATTTTTCATCCTATTTTTACCAACTCAGGAAATCCCTTTTGAATGTCATTCTGAATTGTCAGACAAAGGAATACCAGTGGAAGTATGGATTGAGTATGTAGAAAAGCTCAACAGAGGGCAAATGATTGCTGTGGAAGATGCTATTATGCTTGCATTTTCATTGAAAAACTTTATTCAGGTGTTGAAGCCTCCTAAATCTTTTCTTAAAGGTATGCCATTGTTAATGGTTTTAGATTTTATTGTTTTCATTATTTCATGTTATAATTAGAAAGCCATTCTTTCTAGGGTGAAAAAATAATCTTGTGTTTAGCCACTGCAGGCTCATCATATTCTTAGATTTGTGGATTATTTCATGCCTCACATATTTTCATGCCCATTAGATGATAAGTGGTGGAATCCTGAACATATGAAGGAAGACAGCCGAGACTATCTGCATTTATTGATCCAGATATTTGAGGTGGTTATTGCTGGTGCTGATGCCCTTTACTTCAGAGTTCTGATGAAACTTTTCTTAAAGGTACTTCATTTTCAGTTAAAATGGTTTTATATGCTATGGAAAACAAAATGTATTATACTTAACTTGTCTTCTGTAATTTTACACATTTCTCATTTCAGTATCTCGTATTCTAGGAAAAGGATTTTAATCCAAGTCTATTTGGGGGGGAAGGGGTTGTTTGTTTTACTCTTGAATTTTATTTGTGCTATAATTCAGAAATTAGTGCCATGCTCAAATACAGGAATTTATTTATTTATTTTTATTTTTTGGCTAGCATATATTTCCTAGTATCCATAATGAAAACTATATTTAAGAATATGTTGGTTACTAATTTGAAGAAAGCTAATGTTAACTTCCTTTTATCTTAATTAGGTACATTTAGAAGATGTTTTTGAGTTATTCAAGTTCTTGTCACTTTTGTGGACCTATAATTATAGCCTTTCAAATCCACTTAACTATAATGTGAAAACAATACTACAGACTCAAGCTCTTTACATAGGACGTGCGATGCTGGCAGGTCAGACTGCACAGAAGAAAAAATACCTGGCATCAACATCTTCTCCAGGTATAAAATTGTCGTTTTCATAATCATGTTTACATATTTTCCCTTTCCTAGTTTAAGTAAGTTGTAGTTACTATTGGAATTTATGAAGTTATAAATTTATTCAGATATACTTGTAATACTCTTGCATATTTGCTGCTGCTGTAATGGGCCTTAGGTTTTCAGCAGCCTCCTCCAACTGCTGCACCCCACCCTCTTTCTTGGACAAAAGGGAAAGTATCTTACTTCCACTAGAATAGTTGGGGAAAGGAATCACTTCAAAACCTTGAAAAATGATCTTCATGTATATTGCTATATTATAGAAATAAAATGTCAGGAAATTCCTTTTAAAAAGGATTCAGTTTGATAAATGAAAAGAAGTCAGCTAAAGATAAATTGTCACTGTTAAGAATGGCCTTTATGTATTGGAAAATAACTTATTTGAAGAGAGTGAGTAACCTTAGAAGTTTCTAGTCAGAATAAATGGAGCTCTTTTGCTTGGTTTATGAGTTGATCCAATATAGAAGATTTGGATATTGGCTTTTTGTGCAGCCTATAGACACATCTGCCTAAGTCTTAGCTGTGACTAAATGTATTCATTTGAAGGATGAGAAATGCAGCTCCTTCCTGATTAGATGCATTACTTTAGCTTAGATTTTACTATCATGAAGCCTTTCTTAATCTTTCCCTTCCGGAATTTTTCATTCCACTCTCTTTTAACTGTGCCTCTATGCATCGTATACATGTCTTATCTCTTCTCTCTTACTGATCTGATAAATCTTTTGAGGGCAAAGACTATGTATGCCTTGTGACTCAACTTTTTATTTCTCTTGTTCCTGGTATAGTGCCGTGCCCATAGTAGACAGTCAGTCAATGAATGTTTATTGAATTGGACATGTTAATGAATTAAGGAAAATAAAAGTTCCTGAAAATGCCACAGTTGACACAGATTTAGCTTTTCTAAGTTTAGAATATTTGATTACTTTAAAATTTTTCAAATTTCCCCACCTTGTTGGGAGGTTTATATATGTGAGCTGTATTTTAATATATATCTTTTTTCCCCAGTGGTGATATGTTTACTCATAAATTTGGGAAGTCCTATAAGAGAAGTACGAAGAGCTGCCATTCTCTGCCTCCAGACCTTACAGGAAATAGAGTCTCCACTTTATCCTGTAATACAACACCTAGTCCAAAAAGAAGAAGAGATTATTTCAGATGCTACTTACGTAGCACAGGTATATCTTCCCATTAGCAATGTATAAGCCAAGGGGGGGAGGGGAGTGTGTTCATATACATATATGAAGTCAAGTCTACAGTTAACATAGTTTGTACTATTGATTTTCATCTTATTTAATGAGAAATTTAATTGGTTACATCACAGAAATGTATATAATAAATAATACAGTTATAGGGAGAGACTTCTTAACATGAATAAATGAGGGGATATAATTGGAAATTTAAAGAAGTAACAAAGGTATTTAAAAATTTTAAGTTATCTATTGCAAAATTGAATTTTTAAAATACTTATTATTGCAACATTTTAATAATACTGAGATACATTTTCCTGTGGATAAAATAATTGGGAATTGCTCTCTTAGGTAAAATATGCTTGTAGTGTCCTGTTAGCTAATAGTATCATCTATGAGCCGATTTCACAGACAAAAATGGCAAATTGTGGGAAAAAAAAAAGGTCATTTGGTTGATGATTTTTAGAAATTAGTACTTCTACCATTTGAAGACCTTCTATAAACTGTTTTAATGTTCTAGGATTTGAAGACTTTATTTGAAGATCTACAAACAGGAAAAAAGCCAAAATCTCACCAGATGTTGACTGAAGCCTTAAAACATTTGCTTTATTGTGCGCATAACTGTCCATCCTATATTGCAAAAAACTTGATGAAAATTCTTCAGGAAGTCAATAGTGAGGTGTGTATATTTTAATGAGAAATACATTTTAAAGACTTTTTAAAAATTTAGTGTCACTTGTAAGAACATGCTAAGAGTGCTTCTGAAGTCACAAAGTATTAAAAGTTTGACTTAGCACTTCAGCACTTAATGTTTGTAATTTTTTAAAAGTATTTATTAGCATCTTTAAACTAGAGCATATAGTATAATTTGAACAGATGCTGACACCCTTTTTTAAACTCTAACCTGAGGGGAAAAAACAGTCCTTGTTCTTTAGGATTATTAGTATTATCAAAGCTGTGTGGTTTGCTTTAGTTACCTGAAGCACCTAAAGGTGTTTCAGAAGATGGCCTTTTAAGACTTTGGTGCTTCCCATTGGAAATTCTCTCAAAACATTCTGCATACTCATTAGCTCTTTCTATTTTTTGAAGATCCTATCACTTCCCTGAAATTGTCTCCTGGACGGCTTCCCACATTGAAATTTTTTGATGATTAATAATGTTCTTGTGTAACAAGTAAAGACACATGTCAGTTGACATTAATAGTTTTTCCCAATTTTTAGATGGTGCTTTCTCAGCTGTTGCCCACAATCAATCAGTTGCTAGAAAAAGTCCTAAAGGAACCCCCTGCAGTCCTGAAGGATGAAGCTGTCATTTTGCACCTTGCCCTTGGGAAGTACAATGAGCATTCAGCTTCTCTCTTGCACAAGGACCCACAGAGTTTAGATGTATTTCTCAAAGCTGTGCATACCACCAAGGAAGTCTTCGAAGGGATGCCTACATTCCAGATTCTTGCTCTTGGGAAGGTTGGTGTTTTCTAATTAGAATCTAGAATTTAAATTTGCTTTTCCCTTTAACCCTCCTAATAGTAGAGCACAATGCATTTGCCCTGGAATTGGATAATGTGTGATGTATGTTGATAGCTGATGTGAAAACAAATGAAGTTCTTGAGTGGTGTTAAGTGTTTTAAAATATGGAATGAATTTTACTTAGTGATCATTGTGATGGACAAGTTCTAAAGAAATAAGCAGAGTTTAAGATTTCATTTAATTTGAAAAACTTCCTAATCATTTGTTAAAATCCTTCTCTAAAATTAGCCTCATCCTAACATGAGATGACTCAGTTTGTAATGTGTAAAAAAAAGGAGGTATAAAATCTCTGATAGCAAATTCATCCAAGCTGGAAAAGCTTCAGGAATAGCCCCAGGCCCGGACAGCATGTCGTGTTCTAGTGTCAGCCTCACTCATTTTGTGAACTTCTCCTCAGGTTGATTCTCAACTTGCTCTTAGGCTGTATAGAAGTTACAGTTTGTTGCCAAAGGAAAGAGGGCTGCTCACACTGAAAAGTTACAGATCTTTGAATTGTTGATAGTGTTGTGGTTAGTCCAATAGCAAGAGCTGCATTTTAACTCAGGGTGTCTTAAGGCATGGAATGCCTTAATAAAAATATGACAAAGTTATATAAGTAGGCTTTTTAGGAATTTGTTTTCATGTGATTCTTTTTCTTATTTTTAGATTACGAAACCATTCTTTGCTGCTATATCAGATGACAAAGTTCAACAGAAGCTTTTGGGAATGCTGTTTGATTTACTTTTGAATTGCAAAAATTCACTCTGTGCTCAGACTGTTAGCAGTGTTTTTAAAACAGTAAGTTATGTCCTTTTTAGAATCATTTTGGTTTAGAATATTTTTGAGCATTCTTCATCTTCACTTTGATTTGGCCTCTTCACTTCCTTATCTCACTCTTTCTTATATTGTATTTATTGTTAATTAATTAATTATGGAGGGGGGTGTCAACAAAATGACAGCATTAATAAAGAATTACAGTAAAAAAAAATGTAATTAGCTTTTTTTTTTTTTTTTTTTTTGTAGTTTAACCATTTGGTAATATTTGTCTGGACCAGATTTAGTGATACATGATAGTGATCAGTAGTTTGCAGGTGACCTAGGGGAATATTATGACACTCAAGGGGCAAGGATTCTGACTTATATGGTGAAATGAATAGTGTAATGAAGAGCATGTTCATTGTATTGTGAATGACTACTGAATGTCATTATTAATCAGCTGTGGGTTTAAAAGTAGAATTAAATAACCCAGACCAGATGGTAGAGATAGTGAGTGTGCTAGAAAGATAATTCTTTATTAGAGGCAACTACAAGTTAGGATTTGGAATTTGAATATCTAGAGAAGTAGGGGTATCTTTAAATATTGTGACCAGCCAAACTTTTCCTTAAAATTCATTTCCTAATTTTGTTTTTTAAACATCTTTCCTTTCATTTTCCCTCATTCTCTACCCCACCCTTTGGGATTGAATAGGTGTTAAGCAGAATTCCCTTATACAAGGGATCCTGACACCAAATATACAGACATAAACTTGATGTATGTTTTTAAAAAAAAAAGAAAGAAAGAAAAGAGGATTTCTGATTCATAAAATCAAGTTGAATACAAGTTACCAAATGTAGTTTTAGTTTGTTTTAGATTTGTTTTTATTAAACATTTTGTTTATTAAAGCATATTTGTTTTATTAAAAATGTGACATGAAAAAAAATCAGGAAATTATACTGCAGTACTGTTGCAAATTCATATTGTTATGTCTAGTTTTAGTTTTCAAGTTCTTAGGGGGGGTGTAAAAAGATTTGGAGAATTCCTCTTGCCATAACTCTCTCTCTACATACTCACCCCTCCAAAAAAAAAATAAATAAAAAGAGTAATAGAAATATTTAAAGAATGTAAAAGACAAAGATAAATGATTTGGGGTTATTTAGCTAGACTGGTGGGCAACTTACTTTTCTTTCTTTCTCCTATTTCTTAAATTAAAGAAAGAAAACCACATATTTGTTGTAAGCATTTTGTATTGAAGTGTTTGAAGGGTTTTATATTACTGCTATCTATTTTGCTAGGGGAGAGGTCATTAACAACTGAAGAAATCACTATATAAAAGTGGGCTTAAATTTTTTTAGCAATAATAGTAATATTAGTGTCAAAGAAATCATTAATTTGCCTTATGAATTTTACCTGTTACTCTAAAAGAAAGTATATTAATATGATACTGGTAATCTTTGACTCAGTCTATTTTATCCTTTAATATGATATAGCCCTTGATGAGTTTTATTACAGTATTCCTGTTCCATACACATGAAATGTACATATGATGATGTTAGTTCCTCTTGTTAAATTTGTATAGGTGTGGGGGGGTGGTGGCATGTAATATAAGGCTTAAATTAAAATGAGTTAAAGCATATAAATAGAAAGTATTATTAGTTTAAAACATTTTCTGCACCTGCCAGGTGCTTTGGCACTTGGGAAAAATCTTTAGCAAAAGTTTGAGTGCTTACTATGTCTCTTCCACTATTAGGTATTAGTTGCTAATAATTAAATGAATCAAATTCAAATCTACCTGTAAGGGTTAAAAAGCCTCTAGAAGCAAGGAATGCAGTTCAAGGCATGTGGGAGGACCTGAGGGATGAGAGGTTCTGAGGCGCAGGCGAGTCCTATGTGGAGGTGGGGCATAGCCCCATGAGGCTGTGTCTGATTCTGGGTACCACGCCTCCCTCCTTAGTGCTCTCAAAGCCTACCATGCCTCCTTTCTTCTTCTCGGGCCAGTCCCATTATGCCAGGTTCCTAGAGGACTTCCCCCTTCCCCCATATCATCAGTGGGATATAAATATGTGCTATCTCAGAATAAAGTTCTTTTTTGCTTCACCCCTACCTAATGGTGGTCTGTCTCTATGGGATCCGGGTTGGTGCCCGAAGATGGGTAAGTGTAGCCTAGCCGTGCCATCGACAGACGGGCATTAAGAGTAGCTCTAAGGGGAGCTACCAGGTTAGAGTAATCCATAGGGGTGTAACATCTACCAATATGGTAATTCTCTCTACTTATGTCATTTTGTAAACTTTTTTTTTAACCTACATTTCATAAATGTTAGATGATTAGATGATTAACTCATATGGGAGTTAATCAGCACATGGTTTGGGGCAGCTAGGTGGTGCAGTGGATAGAGCATCAGCCTTGAATTCAGGAGGACCCGAGTTCAAATCTGGTCTCAGACACTTAATACTTCCTAGCTGTATGACCCTGGGCAAGTCACTTAACCCCAGCGGGGGGGGGGGGGGGGGAGAAAGAAACTTCGATGATTAAGAATTTAACACTTACCATTATGCTTTTTGGACAGCTTTACACTCTTTAAATGAGAAAATTATTTTCCTTTAGGCATGGCAAGTCAATTAGTTTGATTTAAATTCAAATTAACTTGATAGAATTAATCTTCTTTCTTTTGAAATTGAATGGATGAAGACAATTAAAAGAAACTATTATTTGTGGTTTTTAAAATATGCGGTCAGTATAATTATTTATCCTAGAAATCAAAATTATTGGTAATTCTTACTTTAACATATTTTCAGATTTCTGTTGATGCTGAACAAATCCGATTAGAATTAGAACCACCAGAGAAGACCAAGTCCTTGGGTACAATTCAGCAAACAAGAAGACAAAAAATGCAACAGAAGTAAGAATTATGAACTCATTTAAGAAAAATTCTTTTGTTCTACTTTTTGTTATGTTATCTAGCTTTTGTTCATCTGCTATATAATTAAGAGTTTTATTAGTGCTTCTTGTTTTTTCAAAAAAACCTCTTTTTCCAAATTTTTCCAAAATACCTTCCCTCCATCATTGAATCCACTCTGATAAGAAAGAAAAACACTTAAAACAAGTCAGCCAGTAAACAATATGACTGTGCCTGGCAGCATAGACCACATTCAGTACCAGTGGTCTCTCCCCGTCCCCCCCTTTCTTTTTTTTACTAAGAGGAGAAAGTTGCCTCGTATTATTTTCATTTATTTTATTGTAGTAGTGTATATATTCTGATTCTGTTTACTACTTTCTGCATGAGTTCTTAAAAATCTCTGCTTAAGAATAATTTTTTATTCCTGTTGCAGAAAACTACAGGATACAGAACCTGCACAAGATGTTGGCAATGCTTATTGGCAGAGAGTAACCCTCATCTTAGAATTACTGCAGCACAAAAAGAAACTCAAAAGTCCTCAGTTATTAGTGCCATGTCTTTTTAATTTGCTCTCCAGGTAAATCATCTTAAAATGGGTTTTAATTAATTATAATCCATTAGAGAATAGACTTCTGAGAATTGTTATTATTCATTTGTTCTTACTTCCAAACATAATATGAAGCTTCAATTTGTATTTCTTACAGAAATAGCTGCCATTTGTGCAAATAAAATAATTGAAAAACAGAAAGAAGAATATAGCCTAAATGGCTCATGGTGTTGGGAAATTCTTGGCCAAGAATTCCTAGAAAATTCTAATTTGGGAGTAGCTAGGTGGTGCAATGGATAGAGCACCAGCCTTGAATTCAGGAGGACCCGAGTTCAAATCTAGTCTCAGGCACTTTACACTTCCTAGCTGTGTGAACCTGGGCAAGTCACTTAACCCCAGCCTCAGGGGAAAAAAAGAAAAAAAAAATTCAAATTTACCTTAATTTTGGATTAAGTGAATTCTATTGTCCATTGGGAATTCTGTAAATGAACCTAGAATACATGCCTGTTAGTTTTGGAGCTTTGTTACTTCAATATAAAACTTTGGCCTAGGCTTAGGTATGAGATTCAGTTGTAGTTTGGTATTACAGTTCATGTATTCTCCTAGATATAGAATCTTGAGTGGATAGTTTTTGAAACTTAAATGAATCATGAGTATTAATACAATGCACCTCACATATTTCCCTCTGCAGAACTAGATAGAAGGAAATTCTGTCTGCTCTCATTTTCTTTGCATGTGATAAGAGTAGCAATTTACCATTAAACTCCTTGGAAAAGTTTAGAAAAGATTTGGCATTATGCTAAAAGTTCTGATTTTGTTATTTTAATAATCTCTATTTGATTTTTATGAAACTTGATGGGTTCTATGACTTCTGATGGACACTGACAACAAAAATTGTACAATTTTTTTATTCCTCATCATCACTTGGACTAAAATTTTGAAGGTGTCTAGAAACTTTGCCACCAGAGCAGGGAAATCTGGAATATACCAAACAGCTAATTCTTAGCTGTCTCCTTAATATCTGCCAGAAACTATCCCCAGATGGTTCTAAGATCCCTAAAGGTACGTACAACATTATAGGGATGGGAAGATATTTCAAGGTTATATCTACCTGTTGATCCATTTAAAGTTTTTATCTCCTCCCTCTCTAGGTATTCTTGATGAAGAAAAATTCAATGTTGAATTGTTAGTTCAGTGTGTGCGGGTTTCAGAGATGCCTCAGACACATCACCATGCCCTCTTGCTTTTGGGTGCAGTTGCTGGAATATTCCCTGTAAGTATTTTATGTTTTATAATAATATTTCATTTATATAATACTTTAGAATTTTTTTAAATGTTCTGTTCATAGCAGACCTATCATGTAGACCAATTCAATTTGTAATTGAGATAAGAGGCTCAGAGATGTTGACTCTCTTGGACAAGATCACATAGTAAGTGAGTGTCAGAGTTGCAAGGTTGTAAATCCAGCCCTTTCTCCACTATTTCTACCTTATATTCTCTGCTATGAAAAATTTACATGGAAATTCTAAGACATTTGAAATACAGAAATATTTAGGAAAAAAGTAGATGTCCTTTTAATCTTATAGTTAACTTGAAATTTTAAGGCTGGAATTATTTTAACTCAAGGGAAGTTATGATTTAAGGATTGATAATTCTTTAAAAATGAGGCATTCAGGTGTTATATATTCCAGGCAAGCATAGTTCTGGGTGCTGAGAGTACAAATTCTACTCTGGAGGAGCTTGAAGTCAAATAATGTAAATGTATTCTTTCACAGATACTTAGCTAATTTGAGCAGTATTATGTTTGAGATTACACTTTAGGGATAGTTTGAGCTTTCTTAGTGCTCTGAAACAGTCATTATTTTCCCAATTATTAAAATATTTTTATAGCAGATAGTCCAAATCCTAGAATGAATCATCTGTCCTAAAAAAAAGAAGTTTTTTTTGCAGAATTCTAGTCTAATATATTCCATGTGATATATTCCACAGTTTCTTTACAGAGTTCCTGAGAAACAAGCTAGCATGCTTTTTCTTTTATAGCAGGAGATAAAAATCCATCTGGTTTGATGAGTTAGGTCCATGCATATCTTTGTAAAATACTTTTTAAAATGTACATTTAACCAATTGTCTTCCCAACAAATAAAAAAGTGATACTTTCTACTGAAGGCTTTCAGTTTAGCAACGTTCTAGAATGTAA
This sequence comes from Sminthopsis crassicaudata, assembly GCF_048593235.1. Taxonomy (NCBI): domain Eukaryota; kingdom Metazoa; phylum Chordata; class Mammalia; order Dasyuromorphia; family Dasyuridae; genus Sminthopsis; species Sminthopsis crassicaudata. The sequence continues at coordinate 387,943,557 of NC_133620.1, read as the reverse complement.
TTTGATTGACAAATATTATACATATAATTTAAATTAATAGACCTTTATCTAAACATAAAGTACATTTTTCTTAAATAGGCTTTCTTTCAGGGATGTCTGTTAGATCCCCAGTGTTTGATATAAAATGAATCCATGAAAAATTTTCAGGGTTAGTGAAGTTAAAATGGTAGTGTTCTCCAGATTTTTTGGATCATATAACTCTCTGAATAAAAACCTTTGAGCATTCTCCTTATGTATGTTTTATTTTAATTATCTAAATTTTGTACATGAGAGAGTATAAGTTAAAAATATAAAATTTAAATAAAAATAGAAATTAGAGTTGATAAGATGAAAAATTATATTTTTAGCTAATTATAAGCTTATTTTATTTCAATACTTAGTTTTATTGATATCATAATTGAAGAAGTTAACTCACGAGTACATGAGTCCAAATAGAAGGAGTGTTTTATTGACTTTATGATAGCTCGTATTTCAGTACTTAAAATAATTATATAAAAATTTTGGTTGAAACTTGGCTGATAGTATTATATATTTATATTTTTAATAAATGGATTCAAAACTCATTGAAATTCTTCATTTGGAAGATTTTTAAGTAAATCAGAGAATGCTGTTTCCAGGTGCAGATATGAGTTTTGTAGGTGACCCCAGAGGGTTCTGTGATCCTTCAGTAAGAGTAGTTGACTGTCAGGAGCAGCAGAGATCAGGAAAACCAAGAAAAGCCATCAGTTTGTCACTTAAAATTATTAGTATTTTGAAAATGCTGTTTCAGGTGAGTTCAGGACTCAAGGTAATAAGTCCTAGAAGTTCAAGGTAATAAGGGAGACAGTGTTATCTTCCACAAAAACAGAAAATTTGGATGAGGGGAAAGTATGGTATGAGGTCTACATTGTAGATGCCACCCCTCCTTCCTCTTCTGCAGCTGTATGAGATCCAAACCTCTCCCCTTCTGTGTGAAAGTGATCTGAATATCCATGTCACTCCTGTAGGTGCAGGAGAGAAGGAAGTGGAATTGCATCATAGTCCATGTACATTATTTGGCTTTTGTAGGATGGGTGGAATATAATCCCTTAACCCCCATTGGAAACTGTTCTAAAGCTTCAGTGTTTTAAAATGTTCAATATGAAATTAGAAATTAAAGTGCTTATTATATACGATAATTTCTCAGAATGAAAATAGGTTTGACTTCTTGCTTTGCTCAAAAATCAAGTTCCTTCCCTCTCTGTCCAAGATTGTTCTTTTTTGCCCCTACTTCTACTCCCTTTTCTTCATTCAAGTTATAGTTTAAGAATTTCATACCTTCAAATTGTTGGAAAATGCTGGGGTAATTTATGTTTCTCATGTTTTGTAGTTCTATAGATAAAGTTTTATTAACTGAGAAACTTTTAGAAGTACAACTGATAGAACTGTGATTCTGATGTTAGGAAGGCCTGAGTTCAAACTAAGTCCTAGACATTTATAAGTTTTATGAGTGGGGGCAACACTAAGCACCGTGCCTGGTGCCTATTAGATGCTATCTAAATGCTTATTTTCTTCCCCTACTAGAAGAAAATACAGATATAGGCTTTATACATGTATATCATTTATGGTTAAAAAAAAAAATCAGCAGCTGAGTTAAAATAAGGATTTTGTTCATTATTAACCCATATATGTAATTGATGTAAGGTTTGTAATTTAAGATTATAGACTGTCTTTTTTTAAAAAAAGCTAATTATGTCTCCTCCCAAAAAGATCCCAAGTTACATTTTAGGTATTCTTCCCGGAGACAGTAAAAGGTTTTGGTCGTGTGCTTTAATCTGAAGTACAGATTGTGTACTTTGCCTGAGATTTAAGTATTGGGTCCCTTGTGGTATATATCTAGCTTTATAACTACACATTTTATTTATCAAAGAACTAACTTGATATTCACAATATTGATCAGCTGTTAATTGTGAATATGTTTGGAAACAATTTTACAAAGAATAAATGTCTGAGGTACAACTGATTGTTTTTCTTGATGATCCTTTTATCAGCTCACATTGAATTTGGCTTGAAACCAAACATCTCTCTTAGTTTCAGTCCTCAATGTGGCATCACGTCAGAGTGTTCTGGGTTTTTTTTTCTTTTAGTAATAGCCTGTCTGGTTTTTGTTTGTTTTTTTGTTTTGTTTTGTTTTGTTAATGGAAGCATCAAGTGAATTATGAGATTTTTGAATAGATACTGTTTTATAACAATGATTAGTCTTGAAGTATTTAAATATGCTGTGTCATTTAAGAAACCATGTTTCCTCTATAAAATGTTTTTAAAGATAAAGATGATCTGTTTCTTTCAGGATAAAGTTTTGCACAACATAATGCCCATTTTTACATTCATGGGAGCCAATGTTATGCGCCTTGATGACACTTATAGTTTTCAAGTTATCAACAAGACAGTGAAAATGGTCATTCCTGCTCTTATCCAGGTATGCTATCTTGGATTAGGAAAAGATACAAAAAAATCTTTAGACTAATAAGATTATTTGTGTCATTGAATGTCTAAGGAAGACTAAGGGTGGTTGCAATCTGCATGGGTAATACCAGTAATACCCATACCAGTGAAGTCTTAAACAAATGGTTAGTATGTGCCTAGAAAAGCAAGTAATTACAAAAGTCAAGCATGTTTTCATCAAGACTAGATCATGCTATGTAAAAATTGTTTTCTTTTTTAGCAGGATTTTTAAACCGGTAGATCAAAATGCTATAGATATGCAAAACATTCAAAAGTTTCTTATACTCTTCTTATAGAGAAGGTAGAAATATGTTTTTGCTGGGCAGCAATTCAGTAAGCATTTGTTAATTACATGTGTGTCACATGTGTTGCTAAGCTCTGGGATAAAGGGACAACAAACAGTTTCTGCTCTCTGGGAGCCTAGATGCTGTTGAAGGAAGAACCAACATATACCTAGAAAATTAAAGGCAAATTATGTACATAGTAGTTTCTGACAGAATAATGCTAGCAACAAGTAAGTGGATTAAGATAGGTTTCCCAAGGAGGTGAATCTTGAACTGATCTCAGAAGGAAGACTGAATTTTGTTAAGAGAGATGTAGGTAGGTGTTCATTCTGGGAACTGAGATTTGTCTGAATGAAGGCCAAGAGATGTGAGGTGGAATCTGCATTGGAATAGGAGGTAGACTGGTTTGCTGGGGACCTGGGATGGTGAGGGAATGTTTAATCACGTAGGGGTGGAACACAGGATTTTTAGGAAGATTTTACTTAAGATCTTACGATACATACTAGCTCCATGCCTCAAGTTACCTAACCGCTTTCAGTCTCCATGTGTGAGCTGGTGATGATAATGATATGCAGCTAGTAAGTATCTGAGGATGGATTTGAAGTCAGGACCCCCAACTCCAGGACCTGGGTCCTCTATATAAAGGGCATTTTAGGGAGTGGAAAGCCTGGGGGCAAAAAATCAGTTCAAGGAGACTTTTCTGATCTCTGAGGAGGCACTGATATTGGGTGGTTTTGGGGGGATAAGGAAGTGTGTATGCAGATTATATTATCTGTATAATATATCAGTTGACCTTGGTGACTGGTTGGATGTGAGCAATGAAGGAGAGGGGAGAGTTGGGGATGACTCTTAAGGTTGTAAGCCTAGGTAGCTGGTAATAGTAGTAGTACCTTCAACAGAAATAGAAGGGAAGGATTAGGGAACATGATTGGTTCTGTTTTGGACACATTGAAGGCACTAAAGTAGATGGTTCATTGATTATTTTTTTTTTTACATATGAAAAGAAACCCAGAGTTTTGAGTTCAATAAGGTACCTCTCCATGGTCCTGTACCAAGTGACTGTGATATTTGAATCCTTGCTTTGCCTAACTGCAAGTTCAAGGCTTAGTCCTTTTCAACATGAAGATAACACTCATTTGATTCTTACAATTTATTTAAAATTTTAATTTTTCTTTTCTATATTTCTGATATAGATGATAGACCTCTTGATAGAAGGGCCCACAATTTATATTTCCTTGTGTCCTCATGCAGTTAGCACAATGCTTTACCACATGGTGGCAGTTACTATGCATAGCCTTAGCCTTACCAAAATAAGGCCTTAGTCATTAAATGTCCTTATATGTTTATTTTTAGAGGGTTTATGACTTTGTTTTCTTTTCAGTCATTATTCAGAGAAGCAGTTTGCTTCATCAGGCAGAAATGCTTTTTCTGACTCTTTGTTTGTTGGTTTACAGGCAGACAGTGGTGAGTCTGCAGATGTCACAAGGAACATAGAAGAAGTTGTGGTTAAAATTATAAATGTGTTTGTGGATGCTCTGCCTCATGTTCCCGAACATAGACGCCTGCCCATCCTTGTACAACTTGTTGATACTCTTGGTGCAGAGAAATTCCTCTGGATTCTCCTGCTGTTGCTTTTTGAACAGTATGTCACTAAAACAGTGTTGGTTGCTGCCCATGGAGAAAAGGTCAGACTACTAGGTGGGGAGGTGAAAAAACGATTCTCTGTGAAACATTACAGAGAAATAATTGGTATTTTCTAACATGTGAGTTTAAAATTTAAATTTTAATAATGATATTAATATGTCAACTTTAAATGTGTCTGTTGTTATTTCAGTAGCTTATTGAATACTTAACAATGAACTTTTAAAAACTGAAATTAACTTAAAATGTTATTCACTGCTTGAAAGTGTTGGTATCAACCAACTTTACCTCTCCCAACCTTATTTCCCTAACCATCATTACTGTAATCTAGTGTGCTGAGATGGAAACAAATTGAAATGTCAAAATCCACTCTGTAACCTTTTGTAAATGGGTGAAGGGAGCAGAATAACATAACAGAATGTATATAATTTTAAAATAATGAGACTGGTCTTTTAAACAAATATTCCAGAACTTAGACATTCAAATATATATTGTTTCTTTTAAAGTAGTCACTTAAGAGAACCATCCATCTATTCAATTTATGCTTTTATTGCTTAAAAAGTTTTTTGGACTCCTTTTTAGGCACTGACTTCAGAATTTAGGGCATTTTCCTTATACTTAATTTTAAACAGGTTAGTGGCAAATCGTCATCCTTTGAGCATTGGTTTGAGAAGCAACAAAAAAGTCTTCTTGTGAATAAGGGGCTAATGCAATTTTATTGAATTAATTATGCCTGCTGGTCATTTCTTATACCACAATAATGTTCCATTACAATCATATACTGCTTGTCCAGCTATTCCCCAATTGGTAGGCATCCCTTCAATTTCTAATTCTTAGCCACCACGAGAAAAAAAAAAAAAACTATTTAGCCATGAATATTTTTGTCTAAATAGGTCCTTTTTTCAAAAAAAAAAAAAAAAAAATCCGTGGAATGCAAAACTGATAGTTGCATTGCTAGATAAAGGGTATGCACAGTTTGATTATCCTTGAGGCAGTTGTTCAACATTGTTCTCAGGAATGGTTGACTCAGTTTACAACTCCACCAACAATGCATTAGTATTCCAATTTTCTCACAATCTCTCCAACATTGATCATTTTCTTCTTCTGTCATGTTAGTCATTCTGAGAGATGTGATGTGGTACAATAACTGTAGATAGCTGTGATTTCTTCATCTGAAAATTGCCTATTCATATCCTTTGACCACATACAAGTTTGGAAATAACTTGTATTCTTAAAAATTTTGACTCAGTTTTCTATATATTTGAGAAAAAAAGTCTATTAGAGACATTTGCTATAAAAATTATTTCCCACCTTTCTGCTTTCCTTCTAGTATCAATTGCATTCATTTTATTTATGCAAAAACTTTTTAATTTAATGTAATCAAAATTATCCATTTTCCACTTCAAAATTCTCTCTCTCTTCTTTGGTTATAAATTTTTCCCTTCTCCATAGATCTAAGAGGTGAACAATCCCTTGTTCTTCTAATTGACTTTTGGTATCTCCTGTTGTGTCTGAATCATGTACCCATTTTGACCTTATCTTTGTATAGGGTGTGAGATATTAGTCTATACTTAGTTTATGCCTTACTGTTATCCAGTTTCCCCAGCAATTTTTGTCAAAAGATTTTTTTGTCTCAGAAGCTAGGGTCTTTAGGTTTATCAAACCCTAGATTACTATAGTCATTCACTACTGTGTCTTCTGTACCTAATCTATTCCACTGATCCACCACTCATTTTTCTTAGCCAATACCAGATGGTTTTGATGACTGTTGCTTTTTAAGATCTGGTATGACTAAACTATCTTCCATCATTTTTTTTTTTTTTTTTTTTTTTCATTAATTCCCTTGATATTCTTGACAGTTGGGCTATTCTTAATTTTCTTTGCCTGTTTACCAGGTAGCTTAATTTTGATAACAGTCTTTGCAAATGAATAGAGCCTAAAACAAAGGATTCCTGGAGAAGGGAAAAGGCTGAGGGGTTAGCTGCTTTTGCTGTGTTTGGAATTCAGTATTATATATAGGAAGATGGGTATAGTCATCAATCAGTCTGTCCTCCTCACTTCCCTGATCTACCTGTTTTTTTTCCTGGATTTTAGAATACAGTACTTAATCCATTGTCACTCTAGAGATAACTTTGATTTTAGTGAACAACATTGTTCTGATCTTTTTTGAAGAAAAATAGAAACTATTTGCACACTTAATTAAATTTCCTTAACTTTTATTAACTTGAAAGTTATAGTTTTTTCAGCGTTTTCCCTCTTCTTTAAACAGGATGCTATCTTAGAGACTGACACTGAATTTTGGATATCAGTCTCTTGTGAATTTACTGTCCAGCAGCAGCTCCAAAGTTTAATGAATATACTCAGTTACTTAACCAAACTTCCAGAGAAAAAAGAAGGAGGTGAGTAGAGATCGTTCTTCTGTAGCCTTTTGTATGTGTTTGTGAATGCCAAGGAAGTTTCTAAAGTAAATATTCATTACTCCCTCTTTTCCACAATATCTTGTACAAGTACTGAAACATATCATACCCATTTCTATACAGATTTCAACTTGAAATTTAGTGAGATCAGTTGTCTTGCCTTTTATTCTCCAGAAGAACCTCCTAAAACAGGATCTCAAAAGACCAAGACATTGGAACAGATGGTACAGGTTTTCAATGTGGACACTCATACCAGCAAGCAGCTCCGACATTTTACATTTTTGTCTGTGTCCTTTATGTCTCAACTCTTGGCTTCCCATAATTTTCTCAAAAAGGTAATACTTTTATTTCAGATCCTTTTTTGTATGAAGCATTTTATTTTTCCTGTGAGAACTCTTTTAGATTATTAATAATAACTAATTTAGAAAATTTGTCAAAGCATAAATGTCTTGAATTTGAGTCTTTAAATTAAAAAAAAAAAAATATATATATATATATATATATATATATATATATATATACATATATATATATATATATATCCAGAATATGTTGTGGGTGGAAGAGTGGGTTGGTTTGAATGAGTGGTTTCAATCTGAATGAAGTCTGTAATCTCTGAAAAGGACTGGAAAGTTGAGAGTCTTCAACTTAAGTTTTAGGGAACTCTTTTAAGCAATTTGATCCAACTTAAATGCTTTTGTAATTATTTTCTTTTTAAAAATCTAGGTCATGGAAGATGGTGGTACTGCAGCTTTACAAGGCCTTGAACAAAGGTATATTCATTGTTTTTTGGTTTTGTTTTAATCTTTTAACACTTTTTTCTTTTTCTTAATATTTCAACTTTAAGGATAGATTTCTCCCTATCTGCTCCTTCAACCTTTTTGCCCATTTAAGAATGATGTTTAGTAGGCCTCATTATTTATGGATATACTAAACATAATACTAAGTTTTTTAAGTTTAAAAAATTTAAACAGAAGTCATTGATTAATTATTTTCTACCTTCGAAGAATAAAAATAAGATTTTTTTGTTTCTTTGGTTTAAATGTTTTCATAATTACTGTTAATCGAACAATTTCTCCTTTGTTTTTAGATTACTTGAAACTGTTCTTGGTTATATAAATTCTGTGGCACAGTCAGTGGAGGAAAATGCAGACAAATTAACTGCAAAATTTTGGCGTGCTCTCCTGAGTAAAGCTTATGATTTGCTGGATAAAGTGAGTTTAAAATATCTTTTCTCAATTACAGTGTTTTATTGTTGCTGTTTGTTGTTTTGCGTAGTTTACTTTTTTTTTTAACTGTTTTGAGGGATCAGTAATTTTTCAGTTAGATAAAATCATTGTCATGTTTTCAGTGTTTAGAAACAGGCCTAACTGTGAAGGGTGTAGTACCTGTACTTATATCTCCAGAAATGTGATATTTTGTATATTTCTCCTAAACTGTAGTTTAAAGATTCAAATAGAAATCTCTCCCTTTTGTGCTTCATAGGTCAATTCCTTATTGCCCACGGAAACCTTTGTTCCTGTGATAAGAGGATTGCTGACTAACCAACTACCTTCTGTCCGCCGTAAAGCAATGGACCTCTTAAACAATAAACTGCATCAGTATGCAAAGTGGAAAAAGGGACAGGTAAAGAAAGGTCTAACTGTATTTCACTTGAGTACAGACACCATTGGTATCTGATATGCATTGCAGCTTAATAATTCTTTTTGGTAGTGAAAAATGAAATAAAGAACTATTTAGTTTGCATTTTTTTTTTTTTTAATTTCTTTTTATGTTGAATTTTTGTTTTTTGTCTTTAGGTGACCCTTTTCTTGAAACTGGTTCCAGATCTCTTGGATATTGCACAACATAAAATAAAGGAGAAAGAAGAAGAGCAGGCCATCAACAGACAGACTGCCCTTTATAGTTTGAAGTTACTCTGCAAAAATTTTGGCACAGAAAATTCAGAGGCTTTTATCCCTGTATTGAGTGCAGCCATTAACCTGATTAGTCCAGAGGTGAAGGATGAGAAGAACGTATTGGGAAGTGCTTTGTTGTGTATAGCTGAGGTCACCTACATGCTGGGAGCACTAGCAATACCTTATCTTCCCAGGTATGCTTATAGGGCACAATTGCATGTAGAAGCCTTTTTTTTTTTTTTTTTTTTTTTTTTTTCGTTTAGAGTTAAAATGCCAGTGCAAATTAGTAAAGAATTATTTGCCATTTCAAGCTTATAATTACAGAATACTTCTTAATTCCCACTTAGTAGCAAAGGCTAAGAATGGAGAGATGGGAAAGTAAGAACAGAACATTTTTTCCCCCCAGGAATTGATCCCATCCAGTGGAGGATAAGCTAGACTCTATTTAGGATGATATTGCATATTGTGGTATTAGTGCCAACATTATTGGCCCTTGGGTTTCACTTTTCTGCTATAGCATGAGGGACAAAATAAAGTATAAGACTTTGTTGTGTATAATGCTATAATGGGTGGAATTATTCTTTCTATTATTGCATTCTTCTTTTTTCTATTGGAGTGGTTCACCTACTGGATATTCTAATGTTTTGCCTCTTATTTTTAGACTCATGCCTGCATTATTGACTACCCTGGAGAATACGAATGAACTAATCTCAAGTGAGGTTTACTTGCTTAGTGCATTGGCAGCCCTCCAGAAAGTTGTTGAAACTCTTCCACATTTTCTCAGCCCATACCTACAGGGTATTTTGATACAGGTAGGCCGCAGAATTTGGAGGTGGATAGGAAAATCTTTTCTTTGTTCTTAATATTAAAATCTAAACACAGCAAAATTTGGGAATTAATAATATTGTTCTGGTTATGTAACACTGGGCAAATCACTGAGCTCTCAGTGCCCAGGATGCTCACCAAGTTAAAGAGCAAGTATTGTTCTGCATTGGTAGAAAAAGCACTTCCTGCCCTGATGGCTGGGTAACACTATCATCGTCTCTGTCTCTATCTGTCTTCCTCCTAACCTCCAATTCTTCTACTACTAGATCCTTCTATATGAGATTGCCTCTCCTTTATACAATATTTAACTTTATTATGTAGTTATCAATATGCTGTCTTTCTCATTAGAAAATGATCTTGAAGTCAGGAACTGTTTCTGCTTCTTTGTATCCTAGTGCTAAGAACAATATTTATTAAATGTCTGATTGATGGAAATAACAATCTAGTTTTTTAAAATATGACCTTTTTACTTTGTTTCTAATAGGAGAAGTTTCTAATAGGAGAAATTTCAGTTATCACCTCTTAGTCTTTGATGATGTATTTTTTGACAAATATGTACTTATTTTTTTCTTTTTTTCAGTGTCCTTGATTTAATAACAAAATTAACACGGAAACACCAGAAATCCTGAATTGGCCATTCTTTTTTCTTTCTTCCTTCACTTTATGGGAAATTTAACATGCTTTATATCTTTCCATTAAGGAAGATTGTATGTCATATGGTGTCTTTAAAAGCAGAATACTCTACATTATTACAGTGTTACGTTTGCCTGCCAACTGTATTGGGTAGTTAAAATCTCTATTTTTAAAATGCAAGATAGTGTTTTTTTTTTTCCTTATTCTAATAACAAGCCTCAAAAAGAGGTTTTGAATCATGTCCTCTGAGTTCAGAGAGTTAAATCAGACTTCTTTCAGAGAAACATTTATTCAAGGGATGTACCTAAATGTTCTAAGATGAAGTAATTAATTTCATGTTCTACAGACTTTTCTTCGTTTCAGATCTAAGTATCTATCCCTATGTTCTGCTTGTTTGGTTCTTTTCTATCACTTCACAATATCACTATCCCTCAGCTGTCAGTATGAGAAAGATGAGTTGATATCCTGCTCAGGTTTATCTGTAAAGGCTTAACATAGAATTTTCATTCATTAAATTAAAAATATTCAATGAGTGGTATTCTAATTGTTGCAAACGCTGACATATTAATACCATAAGATTTGACTCTTTAATCTATCATGAAGAATTTCCTGTAGAGATGCTTTATGCAATCTAAGACGACTCTAGTAATCCACTTTTATTTTTATAGGCAATTCGTTGGGAGACAGTTGTGAAGGAAATGGGTCCTACTTCCCAGGCAACTCTCCGAGTGACATCCCTGAAAGCAACACTGGCTACTACACTTTCTTCAAGAGTTTTACTATCAGCACTCAACACAGTTTACAAGCAAATTGGAAAGAACTGGAAGGTTAGAATAATTTTTGGGGTTAAATTTTGGAAAATAGGAAGTGGTTAAATTTTTAAAATTTTCTTGCTTTTTTTTTTCTTTTTTTTTTTTTTTCTTAGAGAAACAATGTTCAAAAGCCTTTATCTTTTAATATTATGGGTGTAGTTGTGAACTGTTCCATTATTTTTGATAGAATCGAATAGGTCCATTTATGAGCCTCCTTCAAGAGCACATTGCAGTAATGGAGAAGGAAGACCTCAACTCTCATCAATCTCAGTTAACAGCATTTTTCTTGGAAGCCTTGAACTTCAGATCATTACACTCAGAGGTGAGATTTTTCTTTTTATTTTGTTCTAGTTCTGGTTTTTATCCCAAGTTTGTTTTTGTTTTTCTTAATTTTTATAGCTTTTGGATGCCTAATTTTTGGTTGCTTTCTTCATAAATTTTTTTTACTTTGTAGATTATGTGGTAATTGAGAGAGAGAGAGAGAGAAAAGCAGGTGAAATCTCACAATTAAATTTGTTTTCTCACTATTAGCAAAGACTGTGTTGTGTCATACTCCCTAAATTATTTCAGAAATAGTAAAGAACTAGAGATCAGGTTCTCTTTTAAAAAAGCAATATTGGCAGTAAATTATGTTCTCCAGTGATGTCAAATTCAAACAGAAAGTCAGCCTCAAGTTGGCTGAGAAAACCTCAAATTAACATTATCCATGTTGCATTTTTATTCATGTTATTAAATATTTCCCAGTTATACTTTTATCTGGTTTGGGCTGCACTCAGGAGTTTTGCAGGCCACAAGTTTGATGTCTCTGTTGCCAGGAACTTGGGTGCAAATCTTTTTTCTTACATTTAAGACTTAAGTCTTAATCTTGTTATCTGTAAACTGGGATGAAGATGCCTATAATACTTAGAGATTTAGGGAAGTTGAGATAGCATATCAGAGTACTTTGCACTATATAAGTCTTGTGGCTGATGAACTAAAAACTTCTCTTTCACATTCAGGATAACCTAGAAGAAGTTGGTCAAACTGAAAGTTGTATAGTTAGCTGTCTAGTGAGCATGGTTATGAAACTTTCTGAAGTTACTTTCAGACCTCTCTTCTTTAAGGTAAGACTCTTTTGTTCAGGCCTGTATTGTTCCAAATGGCCATTGTAGCAAAGTATGAAATGGAACTGAATCTGTTTTTTTCTTCTTCAGCTATTTGATTGGGCCAGAACAGAAGATGCTCCAAAGGACAGGCTATTGACATTCTGCAACTTGGCAGATTGTATTGCTGAAAAACTGAAAGGCCTTTTTACCCTATTTGCTGGTCATTTAGTGAAACCTTTTGCTGACACTTTGAACCAGATCAACATCTCCAAAACAGGTATTTTTTAAAATCTCACTTAGACATTTTTACTCTAGCTTGTATTATATTTATATCCTTTTTGTAATGGAGAGGATAGTTTACTTGAGCATTTCTGAGGCACAGGGAATTGATGCTCTGCTCTTAGGAAACAGAAGAATAAGAAAACTCCTGCCTCTAAAGAGCTTGCTTACAAGCTCCAGACATAGAAATGGTGTGAAACCTAAACTGAAAGGAAGCACAAAATACTAGGAAGCATCTGGAGAAGGAGGAAAGCTCTTCCTCTGGGGATTAGGGGTTGGCAGGAAAGGAGCTTCTTGTAATAAGTGATCCATGACCTGGACCTTGGGTGGGGGCTCCTGGATAGAGTTGGTACATAACATAAAGCTCATATGGTGTGAGGGGAGGAGAGTGGGGGAATAAGGAGTATTCTTCTTTTGCTGGAGATGAGATCACAGAAAGAGGAGTTGTCTACAAAAAGATGAAGCAGGAATAGTAATAGCAAGCTTCAGGGATTGAACTTTATTAGCAGGCAGGGGAGATACAAAAAAGGATTTAGCTCAAGGAAATGACCATATCTGAGCATTAGAAGATGTCTTTGGCAGTGATTTATAGGTTAGATCGGAGTCAAAATCAGCAGAAGGCAGTTTCTATGGGAAGCTTTTAAAAAATCCAGGCAAAAGAGAGACAGACATATTTAGAGTAGGGGCAATGACTGAAAAGGAGGGAATAAGTAGAAGAAATGTTGTACAGACAAGACTTTACAACTGATTGGATGTGGGAATGACATGATGGCAAGAGAATTCAAAGTTTCCAGAGTTGAGGGCTCAGTAACTATAGAGGAGGATAGGGGGTTTGGGAGGGAGAGATGAATTCAGTTTTGGATATGCTGAGCTTGAAGTGCAGATAGATGGAGATGTTAGCAGGAAGATAAAAACACAAATCTGGGGAGAAGTTGGGTTTGAAGCTGGATCAAAATATAGTGCTGGAAGAAACCTGGGAATTATCTACAGGGAGTGATAATTGAATTTCTGAGATCGAAATTACCAGTGTTGACAGACAAGGGAAAATAACACATTGTAGAGACTTATGGCTAGGATCCCTGCATTTGGGGGGGGGGGGGGGTAGAAGGAAAAATTGTGAAAGGAAATGGCAAAAGAACAGTGGAAGTGGGATGGAAATATTGTCAAGGAAGAAGAAAGCATTGATTCCCTAGTAATTCACTTTTGAATAAGAGGATCTAGCACAAATTTTAGGGAAAATTCACTCCATTTTAACGAATATTTGTTAAGTTTCTATATGCAAGCCATTGTGGTAGGCTTTGGGAACAAGACAACTCCTGCCCTTGAGTTAACAGTTTAAAGAATTGGTAAGGAAGGTCTGAGTTCAAATCTGGCCTCAAACACTTAACAAATCCCAGGTATGTAACCCTGGGCAAGTCACTTAATCCCAATTGCTTCCGCAAAAAGCAAAAAAAAAAAAAGAATTGGTTGGATGTTTGCAGAAATAAGTGTACTGGGTAGAGTGTAGTAGAGTAAAAATTAATCCCAGAAAGTGCTATGAGAAATTTGGTGAGGAAGAAGTCACTTAGGTTGAGGTGGAGAGTGGTGAGGAAGGGTAACAAGGGAAATTAGGGTAAGATCAGAAAGTGAAGAGTTGTCCAGTGTTTCAGGGAGGAATAATATGAGATCATGTTGGAGTTAAATTATAGAGAGCCTTGAGTACCAGACTCGGTCACTTATGTTTTATTTAGTAGGCAATGTGGAGTCATTTACTTTTCAGTTTCAGAGTTTTTAAATAGAGGGATAATAAAGTCATAGCAATACATTAAGACATAGAAGAATTATTAAAGGCAATAAATTAGAAGCAGGAATACCAATTAAGGGGCTCTGTTGTGATAGCTTAGTAAAGAAGAGCTAAATTAGAAGGGTTTTAATAGGAATAGAAGGCAAGACTAGAATTTAAAGGATGTTGCAGAAAGAGAAATGACAGCTTTTGGGAACTGATTGGACATGTGCAAAAGAAGAAGAGAGGAACATGACTGGAAACTAGGGTGATAATAGTTCCATTCATAGAAATAGGGAGATGAGGAGGAGGAGCCAACTTTTAAGATGAAAATTTAAATTTGAGATCTGAGTGCAATACTTATCTAATATTGAAGTATAATTGAAAGTAAAAGTCCTGATTTCTGGGAGGAGATTGGAATATTGAATTGGGAACTAGGAGCTTAGAGAACATTACTGAAGTCAAGAGATTGAATGGTACTATAAAAAATATAAAGAAAAGGAAGAGGAGCTATATGATAGAACCTAGAAGGATCACATCTATGTTTAAGGAGAAGAAAAAAGATAAGGCAGCCACAAATGTGGTTAAGTTTAGAGAAAAGAAGAGAATAACAAGGCCACAAACCAGGAGAATATAGAGGAGTGGAGTTTTTTGCATTTATTTTGAGGGTGACTTTTAAAAATTATATTAGCCTCATATACACAGCAGCATTGAACTTTAGGTAGATTTTTAGATACAAAAAAAATATTCTTGAACTGAATGGAAGTCTACTTGAGCAGAGCCGTGTAAACTTTCTCTTTCCAAATTTTTGTTCATTTGTAGACGAAGCCTTTTTTGACTCTGGAAATGAACCTGAAAAGAGCTGTTTGTTACTGAAGTTTATATTGGATTGTCTGCACAAAATCTTCCTTTTTGACTCTCAGCATTTTGTAAGCAAAGAGAGAGCTGAAGCACTGATGATGCCTCTGGTGGATCAGGTATTAGGATCAAATTTTCTTCTTTTATAAAGAAGATAGCCTCAATTTCTCATCAATAAATGTTAATATATTTTATAAGTATTAAAAATGCAGATAATACTCTTTTGTGGGTGTGTTGTTAATTTTAGGGTTTGGGGGCTGAGTATTGCTTACCTTGATGATTATAAGGACTTTTCCTCTTGGAACCTTAGTTTTCAAAGAGTATTCTTTATAAAGGCAGTTCCTGTATGTACCCCTACATGCTACTCAGAATCCTAGAATTCTTGGTTTTGCTTTGAGCTTTCCAGGCTAGCTCTGGTGGAACCTGCCTAACCCCTGATTCCAGAGAGGGATGATGAGGATAGTGAAGGGCTTGAGTCAGGAGTAATGAGCTGCATGGGAGTAAGCAGTAAAACCACTGGCAGTAAATGTTATTGTGTCCTCTAAGAGATCCAAGAAGGAGCAGCCCTCATAGTTCTGAAGCAGGTCAGAGCTCCCATGTAAATCATTAGTGGGATTGGGTCTGTGAATGGCCCTTTCCCCTCCAACCAGGGCAAAGTAGAGATGCCTAATTCCCAAACCATCTTTATTCAATCTCTTTCACAATTTTCATGTATGTCTGTAGTTTTGATATGTAGCAGGAAATCCTTATGAGCTTTTATATCTCTGGTGTATTCCCTCATAGTACCTAACTTCTGTTACAGTCCTTCTATTCTGACAAGGCAGGTTGGGTTTACTTTGTATAAAGTTTTTATCCAGTGGGATCTTTAATAAGAAGAGGAAATGATAGGTTATGATATGAGGAGGAGGAGCCAACTTTTAAGATGATATTTTCCATAGATTTCATTTAATGGAGTTTCTTCAAAGATTGATAAATTTGCTGGGAAGATTATTAATCTTTCTACAAATTTCATCTCTATAATATTTGTTTTATGATATGTAACAGTTCATGGAATGTTCAAATATTAGTGCTTTTGTTCTCTGCTAATCTGAAAAATGCTATAGGAATAAGAATGTTTCTTTAAAAATTGAACATTCAGACAGTTTATAAAACTACTTGTTTGGCTCCCAATAGCTGGAAAACATGCTTGGAGGAGAAGAGACGTTCCAGGAAAGAGTGACGAAGCACCTGATACCGTGTATTGCTCAGTTTTCTGTAGCCATGGCAGATGATTCTCTTTGGAAACCATTGAACTACCAAATTCTCCTTAAGATGCGGCATTCATCACCTAAGGTGGGAGCTACATGATGGTTTGGTAATCCTGCTGCATGTTTGTAGCATCCAGTAGCTTTAAATGGTGATGAATCATGGCGTGCTATAGCAAAGAAATGTTTTGGGTATCATCAAGTAGGAAGGATAAGATATGCTGGTTAATTTTCTTGTATTCCTGTAGTTTTCTTTTATCTTCAGCAACTGTATGAGACAAGTAAGGTGTTAGGAATACTTCTTTCATATAATTATATATAATTTTTTCCTCTTGTAATGATTAAAGATGTACCCCAATCCCATTATGGTATAACAGATAGGACATTTGATTTGGATCAGAGAGACCCAGGTTCAGATACTAACTTTATGACTATTCTGTGCCTCAGTTTCCTTATTGGTAAGAGGGAAAAAAAAAAGAAGAAAAGAGAAGGGAAATTAAACTGACATTAAGTGGATGCTTTTAACATATGTTGTTCCGAGTAAAAGAAATAAATAGTTAATACTTTTGTCCGTGCGATCCTAAATTGTTCAAGTTACAGGCCCTTTGAGGTAAAAAGTTGTAAATGTGTGGTAGTAGCTCTCCCTACAACTCAAGAAATATTTACATTCCAAAGCTGGTAGCCCCCTCCTTTTTAGCACTGTCCTGGAGATGTATGTACATGTCTTTTCTTCATTTTAGGTTCGATTTGCTGCCTTGATTACTGTTTTAGAGCTGGCTGAAAAACTAAAGGAGAACTACATCGTGCTTCTCCCTGAATCCATTCCTTTCTTAGCAGAGCTGATGGAAGGTAAAATCTTCTTGTAGCGTTTAAGGGCAGACCTGGATTCTCTGGACATGTGGAGGCCAATCACAGACACTCAGGAGGTGTCAGGCCTTGGCGTGTCATTCACCCTTCTGATCCTTGGTCCTTACCTATAAAATGGGGTGATAAGAGTACTTATCTTACTGTGGCTGGTGTGATGTCAAATGAAGTAATGTATGTTTCACAGACATGGAAATGTATCATAGAAATGTTTTCCTAACAAGATAGAAATTAGACAGTGGACATATTATTAGCATATGATCTAATCACGGCTGTTCCACTGCCCACATGAGGAGCCAGTGCTCTCTGCCCTGCTTCTCCAGATTTGAGAGAGCTTAGTATTTTGTGAAAAGAGCAGCAGGACTGGGAAGTGTTTAGTAGAGCCTTACTCTGCACTACTTCCTCCCCTGTTGCTGGATAATGTTCAGGTCCTTTTGAGGGGGGGCGGGGCCAAATGAAGGAATGTGGGAGAATGTAGCAGGGGCCAGAAAACTGACTGCAAGATTTCTTTTCTCTCAGATGAATGTGAAGAAGTGGAAAATCAATGCCAGAAGACTATTCAACAACTGGAAGTCATCTTGGGAGAGCCACTCCAGAGCTATTTCTAAGAAACTGTTTTTAGGGTTCTGTCTGCCCTGTTAGCAGTTCAGGACACCTCTTTTATGGTTGCATCTGTGAATATCTTAGTTCCATGTTCGTGCCTTAACCAGCTACTTGAAATTAGAAAATTTCATGAGCTGATTTTTAAAAACGGAAGTACTTCTTCTGGTTTGTATTCCTGTATAATGTGGCCATCTTCTAACTGTATATATATATGCATAAAGAGTAAAAGAAACATGTTTTTATATCACTTGGCCTAGTTTTTGTTTTATTTTCTAGGTGTCTTGTTTTTTTATATGGATTGCAGCTTTTAATGGAAAATTAGATATAATGAGTACAAATTTTACTACTGAAGGCTAGTTTGCACTTAACTATAATCCATAATTTTAGGTCCATGTACTAAAAATTATTTTGTAAGAGAATTCTTCTGTTTTATTATGTAATGAATAGCATGCTAGGGCTGGAGTACAGAATATCTGGTTTTACATCCTCTTCCAACTCTTACTATATAGGTAACTCTGGATAAGCCAAGTAGCCACTGACTTTAGGCAATTCTCAAAGACCAAATTTCCTAAATAATAAATCATTTGCCATCCATGTCAGTAGAGGGAATTGCCACCATTTTAGATCCTTCATATGTGAATGTATACACATTTTAATATTCACTGGAAGTTCTATACAACAAAAGGATAAAGTTTTTTTGCACAGACAGAAAAGTTATCCAACATATATTACATTGAAATCATATAATGCTTATTTGTAATTTTTTAAAACTTTATGATCATCTGTCAGTTGTCTCAAGTGGGAGGCCATTGTGGTAGAAGTAATGAACCAAATAATGATGGGGGGAGGGCAAGAGTTACTAAAAGACAAAAAGGGAATAAAAGGAGTTCATTGGGTCATTTTTTTGTAAATGCACAGAAAAGAACAAAAGAAATCAAGACAAGCAGACTGAAAAGCTCCATGTTGAATTTATTACATTCTTAAAACGGAAAGCAAACTGTATAATAAGAATTCTCTGTTTTATTTACAATCCTTTTTCTATTCTACTTTGTATATTGAAAGGCTCATTTTTATTTGAAATTATGGTCAAAATAAAGAAAAACAGTTAACATTTTTTCTATTTAGCTTTAGGGTGGTTTTTTCTTATTTTGCACTGTGCTCTTTTCCCCCTCTTTCTCATCTTCTGTCACTCATACTTCTCGCCACTCTCTTTCTTATATGTTTCACTTCATGAAATGATGAAATGACTTAATTCCTTCCCTAAGCTAACCCTACTTCTGCACAAACAATGCCATTCCATCCCACTTCTAACAGTCACACGTGAGAAGGTAATGTCTTCAATTGAATATTTTGGTGAAAACATGTTTTTCCCTGTTAATACTTTCATCAGAAAATTATATAGAAGGGGAAATGTAGGTCAGTAATTGGTATTTTTGGGGGGGAATCAGGCTTGAGATTTTTCCTATATTTCTTCATAAATTGGTCCCTCTCTTCCTTCACAATTTTATTAGCTAACTACAGTATGAATCTCCTCTACAATAATAATAGCTAACATTTATTGGGCTTCCTTTCCAGGCATTGTGCTAATTGATTTACAGTTATTGTCTCATAGATCCTCAAAACAATTCTGGGAGGTGGATACTGTTTTTGTCCCCATTTTACACATGAGGAAACTGAAAGCAAACAGCTTAAGTGACTTGCCCAGAGTCACAGTTAGTGTCAGTGATGGAATTTGAGTCTTCCTGATTCCAGTTCCAGCACTTTATTCGCTGTGCCAACTCATTGCCCCAAAATTACTTCATCCAATCTGCTTTTCATGTGTTTATTCTCCTTAATATCATTTCTTTCTCTGTATATACCTCAAAGACTGATGTTAGTGTTCAGATGTAGTGACTTTAGTTTCCTTGATGGAGGTTTTAATTTGTTTTAAACTAGTTTTAGTCTCCCACTTTTCTTTATGAGAAAGTTTTTCTCGTAATCACCTTTCATCTTTTATAATATTTTATGAAGAACTCAATAAAAAAAGTTTATATTCTAACTCTTTGGTGGCCATGTCTTCCCAATTGTCAAGTAAATCCAATGTTTGATGACTTAAGGTTTTTTCTGGGCAATTTAGTCCCCTTTCTACAGCAATTTACATTGATTTCATTTCATCTCATTCTATCAAACCTCACCATAAAGAAAATATTTCTATAGTCAAGCAGATGGCCCATTTCAGCAATATTTAAGACAAGAAAATGATCTGAACATCCTGAAATAAATTCACTATGTGATTTTACTTGGAATTTACTTTTACATTGAATTTCTGCCAATTAGCTTTGAGGGATTGTATTGAAGTTAGAAAAATGTAAAGGTTTGGGGCTTGTTTATACAGGCTTTATTTTAATCACATTAAGTAGAGTAGTGTTTTTGATCTCAGTTACTGACAATAGGGTGAAATTTTGAACACTGAGAGAAAAATGCTAGTTTGAATGTAATCAAACCAGCCATTTCTAAAGCACCATCTTTTCTCAAAATTAAGTACTGCATTTCAGTATCTGCTCTATTGTTTGTTTGTTTTTTTCTTTTTCTTTTTTCTGAAGCTGGGGTTAAGTGACTTGCCCAGGGTCACACAGCTAGGAAGTGTCAGACCAGATTTGAACTCAGGTCTTCCTGAATTCAGGGCTGGTGCTTGATCCACTGTGCCACCTAGCTGCCCCCCAGTATCTGTTCTATTAACAATCAATCAATACTGTTCAAGACATAGGAAATCTGATCTTGATGTGGTATATCCTAATTTCCAGTCCTTTGCTGCCACAAAAAGCTACTATATTTTTTGTACAAATGCATTGTTTTCCTTTTTTTTTTTTTTTTTTTTTAAATCTCAGATATAGACCTAGTAGTAACATTGGTATATCTTCATTTGCAGTTTTACAGCTTTTTGAACATAGTTCCAAATTAATCTCCAAAATGGCTGGGTCAATTCACAATTCCATTAACAATGTCTCAATTTTTCTATAGCCCCTCCAGCATTTGTCATTTTCCCTGTCTGTTATGTTAACCAGTCTGATAGGTATGAAGTAGAACCTCAGAGTTGTTTTAATTTTATTTATCTAATGAGTTGTGATTTAGAGCATTTTTATGTGACTGATATTTCATGTAATAATTGCTTTGATTTCTTCTGAAAATTGTTCATAACCTCAACATTTATCAATTGTGGAATGGCAAGGAGACAACATGTAAATAACCACATGTAAACCTACATACACATGTGTATACATGTTTATACTATATACATATGATGATGATGGAAGGTCATCTGAAAGATGAATACAGGAGAACT
This sequence comes from Sminthopsis crassicaudata, assembly GCF_048593235.1. NCBI lineage: Eukaryota > Metazoa > Chordata > Mammalia > Dasyuromorphia > Dasyuridae > Sminthopsis > Sminthopsis crassicaudata. The sequence continues at coordinate 387,922,567 of NC_133620.1, read as the reverse complement.
TGAGTAGACCAGGAAAATTATTGCAGAAGATGGGACTTAAACTGAGTCTTGAAAGAAGCCAGGAAAATTAGGCAATGAAGGAGTCAGTGTTTATCAAAGTTTACTATGTCTAAGTGGAGATTCAAACAATCTTTTCTCAAGGAGCTCATGTCCTAGTGAAGACAGCAATGTATGGGAAATTTCAGCTTTGAGTCAGATGAAAAGATCATATGGTTCTTGGGATGCTGCAACAAAGCTAATAATGTTTTAACAGCTAACATTTATACAGTGCCTACTATAGGCTGGGCACTGTGCCAAGTGCTTTACAATTATTGCCTCATTTGATCCTGAAAACAACCCTTAGAAGTAGGCACTTGTCCTTATTTTACAGATGAGAAAAATGGGACAGAGAGAGGTCGTGACTTGTCCAGGATCACACTGCTAGCAACTATCAGGAACCAGATTTGGGACCATTTGACAGTGGCTTTGGTAACAATGACATTCTGGGTCTGCAGTAGATGCAGATGTGGCACCTGCTGGGGCAGCTGCATCTCTAGAGAGTGGATCTTCCCAGGATGACTGCTGCAGATACCAGGCTGAAAGCATGTTATTTTAAAGGTTCTACAGTTCAGGATCTTAGACCATCTCCTGCAGGATCTCAAGGAAGATGGTAGGCAAACTGGTCGTGGTGGTTTGACTTGCCTGGATACTGTCTGTTCCCTTCAGAATGTCCTGCTGCTTCAGTAAAACTAGCTTGATACCCTGTGAATAATAGCTCTGTGGCAACTGGTGGGGATGACTGGCATCTTATCCAGAGGAGCTACCTCTCCAGATAATTGTGATAAATGTGAGGGTTAAGCTAGAAGCAGGATCTAGCAGGGCTGCCACTTCCAAGTCTTCTGTTCCAATCTGCCTGTTAATGGAAGCTAGGGTGTCAGCAGTGGTTGCTGGTAATAAGGATGGAAGACTCTCTTCTAATGGTTTCTCTCCTCAATAATGCATTCAGGGATTGAGCTAGAAATCAGCCAAGTTGTTTGGGATACATTATTCCCAGGAGCACACACTATTCCTAAGGCTCTTTGGATGTTCTTGGTCTGTTTCCATCAGGATGGATCAAGGTGGCTGTGGTGATTGGGTAATGAGAGGTAGGGTAATGGTGATATAGGATAAATGTGAGTGAGAAGTTAGCTGCAAGCCTAGATAACTGGGAGGATAGTGGTGCCCTTGACAGAGATAGGGAAATCTGTAATGGAGGGAGGATTTAGGGGGTAAATAAATTGTATTAGGCATGTTGAGTTGCAATGCTAAAGGGACATCCAGTTTGAGCTGTGTTATAAGCAAATGGATTAGCAGAGAGACTAGGACTCCATGTGGTACATCTGGGGATTACTTGCATAGAAATGATAATTGAATCACCAGAGTTAATGAGATCACCAAGTGAGATAATATAGATTGAAAAGAGAAGGGAGCCCAAGAGATCCTCAGAGTATAGCCATAGTTACAGGGCATAGGATAGATGAAGAACTAATAAAGGAGATTGAGAAAGAACAGTCGGACAGAATGGAAGATTGGTCCTTCCTTCATCCATCTGGTCTAATTTCCATGTTCTTGAACTCTGAAGTTCCTTTCATCGGTCTTTTATTATTCCATCTTCCCTATGTCTTACATCCCCTAAACCAGTTCTTAATCATTTTTTTTGAATTTCATTCTCTCTACTTCTTGATTCTTTCCTAGGACATCATCCTTACAATGACTTACTGCTCCTCCTCTCCCTATATCATTCCCTTGGTAAAAGGAGATCACAATACCGTGCTGACAGGATCAACCATAAATTTACATTAGCTAAGCTCAACTGAGCTCTCATTGCAGCAAAAATAACATTCTATCCCTACCTAATTGATTTGCTCTCTCCAGAGCAACCATTCAACATCCTCTGGTATTTTCTCAAGCCTCTCACTATACACGGCTCTATTCACCTTTGCTCCTGGAAGTTTTATTCGGTTTGTTTTTGGTCACAAGGTAAAGTAATTTTTTCTAAATGATTTGCCTTTCAATAATGTCTCCTGAATACCTCCCAAGTCAGGGTCCCACAAGACCCTGATTCAGTATATTGTGAATAAGAGTTCCATGAGAAAACTAATTTTTTTCTCTAACATATAAATATGAAATTATCCATAAATGCTTTTTTACATATAGTTCATCCTTTAGTGTAAAAATAAGCTTCTTTCCTTATTTCAAATTCTCCCATTTCCTTGTATCCCAGGGTTATTCCAGATACATTTTATTCCCTTCAATCCCAGCAACTAGGTTTTCTGCTTCCTACCAATTAGATTTCAAGCCCCCAAATATTCATTTCACTTGGGAAATCCTGAGCTAAATTGATGCTTTACATCCAAAGACATTTTGTAGTGAGCTCCTTAGGCAAGTAAATGGATTTTCATGAACTCTGGGGAGCTTCCAGTACAATCAAAAGAAAGAATGCACAAATGTAACATTTCTGTGTATTATGAATCCTTAAATGTGATTGTGCCATTTGTTGTGATTCTATAATTTAAGACTGCAAAGAACTCTCTTCCATCTCAAAAAATACTCAAATTGTATTTTCGATATGTTGTTGCTGAGAAACAGTGGGGTACCTGGGTCATTATCTGAATTACAGCTGAATTACAAACTGTGTACTTTGCCAACTATTCAGATTTGCTTATCCATATACCCTTGGATTGATAATGATTCATTTTCTACTCCCCCTCCCACCAAGAGTATGATTTTTATTCATTGACCAACTATTAATTATAAAGATTACATTTTGGAACAATTTTTCTTAAAGATTAAGTGCCTAAGGTATAATTGGTTGCCTTTCTCCCTCTCCGATGTTTGATTTTTCCTTTATCAACTCACCTGGAATTTTGGCTTGAAATCAAATACCTTGGTAGTCTGAACCTTTAAGTTGGCATGACATCAGACTATTCAAGGCTATATTTTCTTAGTGGCAGCTTATCTTTTCTCCCCTTTGGCCACAGGTGAACTATACACATCAAATCTGGTGAATACACTGGTTTAAAATGTTTGCTATGGTATGGGAGAATAAAATTACAAGCTACTCTAGGAAATTAATGTCTTTAGCAAGTGGCTTACTATGGTATTAATTATAAACCTGTAATGTTCTGTTTCTCTAAATTATAATTGTTCTCTTGGGGGCAGCTTTCTTGGGGAGCTTCTGGAGGCAGCCTTAGTTTCAGTTCAGTTTAATAATCCCAAAATGCAGCCAGGAATTAAAGTCCAGACCCTTTATTGTGTCCTTCAAAATCCTGAATCTTTTCCTGGGCCCGGATAGCTTTCTTGGAAGCCTATCTCTCTCCTTGATTCCCGAGAGCTCTTGTCCGAATGTCTCCAGCCAGCACAAACGTGGAAATGGGAATGAATCAAACTCTGAATCTCCAAGAGTGTGGGATTGTGGGTTTCTCCCTTGTGAATCTCCCAGAAGTCAATCCTAGTTCTGAATCTCCTGGAAGTCCATGAGCAGGCTTTTCCTTTAGACTTGTGAATCTCCCCACTGAATCCTGGCTCTGAATCTTCCTCCCAGAGCTTGTCTTTTTATATGCTCTCTAATGGTATGAAGTCTAACGTGTAAACCAATGAGGGAACTCCTTTAAAGGTATGAACTAAGTACATAAGTACCTTGTTTCAAGTTCTGGTCCATAACATAATTATTGTCTCTTATCCATTCCAGTGACTTAGCACCTTGTAAAAATCCTAATATAAACCAAGAATACTTTATCCATACAGAACAGACCTTTCTAGGGATAAAATTTTGAATTGAGGTGTTTGAACCTTGAAGATCTTATCTGTTTCCTGCATTGATTTAGCATGAAACATAAATCTATGACACTGGTCCAAACAAGTCTTGTTACTTCTAAATGTTATGCTTAAACATGACAATTCTGATGAATTATTTCTTTTTCAAGAGGCGTAGGCAATGTCTTATTATGAGACAGCTAAGTGGCTCAGAGGCAGATGTGAAGACAAGAAGACCTAAGTCCTTTTGTAGCCTTAGATACTACCTGTATGACCCAGGGGCAAGTAAGTCACTTAATCTCTGTCTGCCTTAGTTTCCTCATTTGTAAAATGGGGATAAGAATAGAAACTATCTTCCTCGGTAAAATGAGAATATAAAGACCAAATTAAATAATATTTATAAGTACTTTGAAACTTTAAAAATGCTGCATTAATGCTAGCTATTATTTAGGACAAAATTCTGAACAAAATTATGCACATTTGTATATTCTTGGAAGCGAATATTATTTACCTTGCTGATACTTAAGTTTTTAAATTAGTAACAAGATAGTGAAAATGGTCATTTCAATTCTTATTCAGATATATCTGTATAATATCTGTATAATATGGTGTTTACCTTTGAAGACCTAAATTTGTGTGAGTAGAAAAAACAAATCATCAAGAATCATTATCATGTCACTGAATTTCTTATTGTTTGTGATTCCTAAATGTCAGAATGCTGAAGCATTACAAGTTATTGTGCAAAGTGACAATAGATAGGAACTGAGATATAGTGGGCAGAATCTGCTGCATTTTGACTATAAGGTCAAAAGGTTTGATATTTGACACTTTTACTGACAAAATAAATATTCCTTTTTAAACATTATTATAGTCAAAATGGTTTAAAAAGCCCAGGTGACTATTAAAGATATGGCAGATATTAAAGGGGCAGAACCTTGTTTAGGCTCTATTCTTCAGACTTTGATGTCCCCCAATTTTTTATCAGTCTAGTCCAGAGGTTAGAAAACTATGAGCTGAGTGACAAATCCAGTCCAGCATCTGTTTTGTATGGTACAAGACTTAAGAATAGTTTTTTATGCTTTAAAATAATGTATAAAGAGAAAAGTAAAAAAGCTCATAAGCTTATATTTTAAGAAATGTATGACTCTCAGGCCATACTAAAAGAAGCTGCAGGTTCTAGCTAAGTCAGAAGTGAACATGTTCTGGTTAGACTAATTTAATGTTACTCAAATTAAAAAGAAGTTAATTTATAAAACAGGCCAATGTTTAAATTTATACTGGGAACTTTCTCCCACTAAAATCTGATTCCTGTTTCTTGTTTGTCCTTCATTCTGGAATTCTTCCTCTTAGCATAAAAGTGACCCAGGTTTTTCAAAGGCTATGTCAGTGATATGCAAGGTGAATTTAAAGTCAGTTAAAAATGACTTTGACTATGGTCCTGACTTTCATACAAAAGGCAGCCTAAGAGTAGACAATTGGCCAATAATTGATCATTGGTTTTTTCCACCATAGGAACTTGTAAAGAATATATACTAAGGAAAGCATGAAAGGGGATTGATTGCAGCTGAAAAGATAGAGGACCTACTAGTGGAATCATTAAAGAAATTCAGGCAAAAGTTTTAATGTTAAACAGACCTTACTTTGAACGGTCAGGAGGATAAATCCTGTAGAAAGGAAAAACTGAAAGAGTAGTTGGTTGAGAAATTTAAGAAGACAAGGGAGGAGAGTGTCTCCCTCAACTTTTGAACAATTGAATTTAACAAAAAACTTAACAGCAAGGAATCTGTCTGCTTGGGAAATTCAATAAACAATGGCTACATATTTACTATGTTTCAGGTACTATGACTCAGTGTTGGGGATACAAAATTGACAAAACACAGCTTCACTTCTAGCAGTTTACAATCAAATTTGGAGTTGGTAAGGCATGTGGACAGGTATAAATAATACACTTTTTAAAGGGTTCAATAATAATCTCTTCTATACTTTACAACATTCCTGTTGGGTAGATATTATGCTCTTTTACAGATTAAAAAACAAACCATGACTCAGAGTAAGTGACTTGGCCAGGTCACTTGACATAGCTATTAGACTGTGCAGAATGTGAACTCAGGTCTTCCTGATTTCAAATGTAAGCTTCTATTCATTGTAGCTGCCTTTAACTACCTTGTGATTATTAAAGTATTAATTAAGGTCTAGGGAATTTTTAGTATTTAGCTTTGGCTTTGTGATTATTTTGTATATTCCTTTTATAGTGTAGGATAAAGTATATACATTCAGAAAATATAATTAAGGACTAAGAGGATTAATCATATCAGGTATTTCTCACTGACTTTCAAAGTACCGCCACATTTTATCAGTCAATAAACATCAAGCTCCTACTACATGTGTACTGTGCTAAGCACTGACCCTTTTATCTCACAGCTATACCACGAGACATCTGGGGTAGTGTTCCTATTTCCATTTTCTTATGGTGTATGATTTCTGCTTTGTTCTGTAACAATTAAAGATACTGTTGTTGCTCTTCATAAAATATAGTCCAAAATGTACAGCTTACTGATTCTAAGTATCACAAAGTTCTCAAATTTAAGATCACTGAGGAGTTGAAGAACAAGAGGGGAAATGTTCCCAATAGCTAGAGAAACATCTGCATTCCAAGCTTGGATGCCTTCTCTTTCAGGACTGTACATAGGGATGTGTGTATATGTGTGTGAAACTGTAACTTTTTCTCAGCCCTTTTTGTAGTGGCTAGGAACTGGAAATTGAGTGGACGCCCATCAGTTGGAGAGTGGCTGAATAAGTCATGATATATGAATATAATGGAATATTATTGTTGTATAAGAAATGTATAAGATACTTAACATGAATTGATGCTAAGTGAAGTGAGCAGAACCAAGAGAACATTGTCCATAGCAACAACTAATTTATGCAACGATCAGCTATGATCATCATTTCAACAATGAGGTGATTCAAGGCAATTCAAATAGACTTGGGATGGAAAGTACCATGCAAATTCAGAGAGACAAATTATGGTAACTAATTGTGGATCAAAACATAGTATTTTCATCTTTTTTTATTGTTTGCTTGGTTTTTTTTTTCCTTTTTGATCTGACTTTTTTGGAGGGAGAAGGGCTTAGCACGAGGAATGTAGAAATATGTTTAGAAAAATTACACATGTTTAACCTGAATTAGATTGGTTGTTGTCTATGGGAAGGGGAGAGAAGGAAGGAAAGGGAGAAAAATCTGGAACACAAGGTTTTGCAAATGTTGATTGTTAAAAACTATCTTTGTGTATGTTTTGGGGAAAATAAAATACCATTAAAAATGGGGGAAAAAAGAAATTAGTTTTTTCTTCATTTTAGGTTCAATTTACTGCTTTGATTGCTGCCCTAGAATTGGCTAAAAAGCTAAGGTAAACTACTTTCTGCTTCTCCCTGAATTCATTCCTTTCTTAGCAGAGTTACTATTTTATCAAACACATATAGTTCAGTCATGACCCAGAATACTGGAATTGAAAGGAAAAAAGGAAACAGGCATTTATTAAACACCCATTTATTAAGCAAACATTGTACCAAGAACTTCAAAATATCATGTCATTTGATCCACAACAACCCTTGGAGGCAGGTGCTATTTATCATCATCACCTTTTTACAGGTGAGGAAATCCAGTCATGAGCTTAGTGACTTGCCCAGGATCACACAGCTGCTAAATATCTGAAGCCAGGTTTGAACTCAGGATATTCTAACTCCAGGCCCACCTTTCAAACACCATTATTTACCTTCTGAGACTCATCTTCAGACAAAGATTTCATACTAAATCACATTAGTGCTGCTGTTTGCTTCAGGGAAGAGAGTTCACAGGTACACAGTATTAATCTATTCTGATGAAATCACAGGTCTTTTATATATAGAAGGAGATAATTTAAAATATTCAAAGTAGCCTTATGTAATTTTTTTAAAAAGTGTTAAAAACAATTAAAAGCACTTTATTTTAAAATCTAAGCATTATATGTTAATTAGTTAGCCATGATCTTTTAACAAAGGAAAGGACAGGTTCATTTTTAATCCCCAGCTACAACTTGCTGCTTACAGATTTTTCAAGAACATTAATTTGTATATATATATATTTGTATATACATATATGTAATATATATATGTGTGTGTCCATATATGTATATTCATATATATATATATATATGTATACATATAAGTTACTTATAGGAATTATTGATTTTATAATGCATACTATGAAAAAAGGTTCAGCCTTCATATTCTCTGAACTAAGAATTATCTAGTCCTTTCATATATGTGACCTTCCCTGTTAACATCCAATATAACTAGATTTTTATTATTATTATCATTCATTTATATCTATGGAATCTCAGCCCTTACTTAGTGAAGAGAAAATTTGAGACAAAAGTTCAGCTTTTGTTACTTTGTCTAGAAAGGTCAACAAGGAGATCAGAGTAATCCTTTTAAATGCTACTTCTCTGGTGTCTCTATACCAGACCATTTCATCAAATAAAAATTAATATTGACAAAATTTGCTTGAAATCCTTGTAATTTCCTACATGATTTAAGTGAGTTGGTTATGTTGAATTTCTACCACTTAACAAGCTTAACCCTAAAGGGAAATACTAATGCTAGAAATGTAAAACATCTCTTTGGTACAAAGAAAACTAATGCAGATAAGATTAGAAGGGAAGCAATAAACTGGGAAAACAGTTTTACATTCAGAGGTTCTGATAAAGGCCTCATTTCTAAAATAATATATAGAGAATTGACTCAACTTTAAAAGAATTCAGGCCATTCTCCAATTGATAAATGGTCAAAGGATATGAACAGACAATTTTCAAATGAAATTGAAACTATTTCTAATTATATGAAAAGGTGCTCCAAATCACTATTAATTAGAGAAATGCAAATTAAGACTACTTTGAGGTACCACTATACACCTCTCATATTGACTAAGATTATACAAAGATAATGATGAATGTTGGAGGGGATTTGGGAAAACTGAGACACTGATACATTGTCTGTGAAATTGTGAATGGATCCAACTATTCTGGAGAGTTATTTGGAACTATACTCAAAAAATGCATATCCTTTAACCCAGCAATGTTTCTATTGGACTTACATTCCAAAGAGATCTTAAAGAAAGGAAAAGGAGACCTACAGGTGCAAAAATGTTTGTGGCAGCCCTTTTTTTGTAGTGGCAAGAAACTAGAAACTGAGAGGATGCTCATCAGCTGGAGAGTGGCTGAATAAGATATGATATATAAATGTTATGGAATATTATTGTTCATAAGAAATAACAGGATGATTTCAGAGAGGCCTGGAGAGATTTGCATGTACTGATGCTAAATGAAATGAGCAGAACCAGGAAATCATTATACACAGCAACAACAAGATTATATGATGATCAATTCTGATAGATGTGGCTCTCTTCAACAATGAAATAATTCAAATCATTTCCAATTGTTTAGTGATGAAGAGAGCTATCTACACCCTAAATGAGGTTCACAACATTGCACTTTCACTCTTTTCACTGTTGCTTACTTACATTTTATTCTGCTTCTTTTTTTGTGTGCAGCACAATAATTGTATAAATACGTATGTATATATTGGATTTAATATATATTTCTTCCATGTTTAACATATATTGGAATATTTGCCACTTAGGGGAGGGCATAGGGGAACGGAGGGAAAATTGGAACACGAGATTTTATAAGAGCTAATGTCCATGCATATTTGTCCATGCCCGAGGGCTAATTGTCCATGAATGTTTTGAAAAATAAAAAGATCTAATAATAATAATAATAATAATAATAAATATAAAACATCTCAATTTAGTAATACAGGTGAAGTGCCACCCCTGCATCTAAACTAACCCTTGCCTAACCCTGGAAGCTTAGATAACTTAAAATATAGTAAAAACCCCTGAGGTCAGAAAAGAAAACTGCTATTTCACCATAGCCCCGATGATTTAACTCACCAGTCCTCAAGGACAACATGAGACATCTGTACAAAAAACCCCTGACTGGTCTGTACCTCTCATGCACCCCTTGTGCACAATAGATAAGCACAAACTCAGTATCCCATGCCCATTCCCCCTGCAGGCACAATTGTTGGCCCTATTGCGGCAGACTCCTCCTTCTCTTAGGCCTAGAAGTTGTTTTTTCAATCAGCCCCCTCTGTTAACTCTCTGGACATCTTGGGCAGGATGAGACTGAAGGGCATTCTGGTAATCCCCAGATAAGATACTAATAACTGGCTTTTTGCTTCTGTATAATTATTGCTTATGGATATAGGGATCCTCCCCCTTCATGGTTCTTGCTCCTTATAAGCTGGATTCTGTCTCCATTAAGACTTGCTTGGATTTGGGACCTTTCTTCTTCACTTGCAGCCACCCCACATTTCAATAATAATAAATTTCCACATCAAATTCCTGTTGGATCTTATCTCGCATCTGTTTTGGCATAGCATAGGTTTCAATTTAATCACATTGAGTAGAGCTGCTTTTGGATCTGTTACTAGTGAGATGTTAGGATAAGATTTTGAGTGGTAAAAACTTCATTCCAACAAGCCCATCACTTCTACCACATGGTCTTTTCTCACAATTCAGTACTGCATTTTCTAATAGCATCTGCTCTGTCAGCATTCAAGATGGCATGTATGTTCAAGATGTAAGAACTCTGATCTTGATTGTATATGGTACTCTCATTTCACCTTGCCAAAAACTATTAAAAATAAAATTCAAATAGACATGCTACTTTACAATGGAATCATCATAAGTTCCTAGGTGTGTTCTCTTAAGTAATTTTTAGCACAGTTCCACAAGGACTTATAATGAAAGCGAATGAAAGATCATTCATATCTTTAAAGTGCAGGTCCTTCTGAAATATTTCTTCATAAGCAAAATAACCACCCTCAGCCTATTTTTTTTTGTTTAGTTTTGTTTTTGTCTAGACACAACTGCAACCTAGATTCAAGAGCAATTAGGTTTTTTTTTTGTTTTTTTTTTTGTTTTTTAAACTTTGGCTCATTTACTGTACTTAATAGCTAAAGTATTACAGCTAGGTCCTGATTAGTCTCAATACTGAATCCCTTAATATGGTCACATATATTTGAATTATAATTATGTGAAAAATAGTCATCAGTTCTAACCTCATGAATATATGCAATGAGAATTCAAATAAATTAACCTTTCAGGAGATTTATTATTCTTACTTGTCTATGTAATGGATGCGTTGTTTAAGGCTATGGTACAATCTAAATGGGTTTTATAACAAAGGAATTAACTACAAGTCATGGTTTTTTCCTTTTTCTTTCTTTCTTTTTTTTATTTGGAATAGTTAGCTATTAAGTATATAAAAATGCATCATAAAAAGCCAAAATTAAAGCCATCACATTATTAGCAACTTTTAAGCCAGATCCTAGAAATATAGTTCAGTTTAAACTGGTTTTAGATTATTTTAGAAGATAATTTAGCAATCCTTCTTAATGCTGATTGCCCCAGCAGTTAAACAATGACCAAGGAAAAGGGAAAAAGGGGGAGGACTAGGTGAACAAATAGGAAAAAAGAAAGAGGGAAAAGAGGAACCTCTGGTGGGGAGTGAATCAAAAAACACCATAATATCCTCTGTGCCACAGATTTCTTCTTCCTTTTCCAATCTAAGCTGTGTTTTAGGGATATAAATATCTTTTTCAATTTTTATATTATGAAAGATAACTTGACAAAATAAGGAAAGTGAACAAAAGAGAGGAATTTCACATTGATAGTGTTAAAAGGCACCTACTATGTAAGTCATGTTATGATTTTGCTCTTGGGGCTCCAACTACCAGCTTCTTATATCTAATAAATTAATATCTCCATCGACCTTCAGTGTGTCAATTCTGTCAAGTTCCTTAAATCTATGTTTGTATATAAAAGCATGGACTCCATTTATGGCAACTTTGTATTCACTGGTAGAGCAGTAAATGATCATCTGAAACACATAAAAGATAAAGAAGAGGAAATGTAGATGCTTCTTTTTAAAGAATAATAACAATAATTACTTAAGTAGAGCCAAGATTAGCAGCATTCTGATTCAGCTGGATGGACCCCTGCCAAGGCTATAGGAAATTATTGGCTTATATTTCCAGCAGGAACGGAATGGCATTCAACCTTATGCCCTATGCTAAGAATATTCACTGTAGGTACTCTTGATACCTTCATCTCTTACCACCTGGGTATCATTCTGCTTCTCCTATTTCAGAGTACACAGAGTTTATCACAAAAAAGGATGGGGAGTCAAGAGGTTTGAGCTCTAGTTGTAATTATGCTATTATGTGACCTTAGCATTGATAAGCAACCCTGTATTTATTTATATCACTCTAGATTGCTAGGAGTCAATAAAAACACTTCAAGTAGACTTTGGTGAACTCATGCTGTGTGCCATAACTTTCTTGTGCCATTCCCTAACTCTATCTAGCCTTTTGCCAAACAAGCTGAACAAGCTAATCCAACAACTGCATCAACTATCAGCTCCTTTCTATGGCACTCGCCAACATGACTTCACTCTACCTATTCCTATGATCTTAATTCACCCATTCTTACTCTCTTCTATCTAAACAGACAAAAATGTTATCTCAAAAATGTTTTTCTTCCCATCTCTTATCATTTGCTCTAAGTCCTCTTACATCTAAAACAACCTATCCTTTGGCCTTCATCGTTGCACATTTCTCATTTGAACCTAGATTAAAATCTGTTTTCCAGGATAACATCCATGATAAACCCAGATTCTTTTATTTCCTTATTCTATTGCACAGTTGAATTAAACTTCAGAGCATACATTAGTGCTAAATTTTGTAAGCTCATGGCTGCATGTAGTTCATAGATATATCCTATTCAATTCATTTTTGATTATAAAATCCTATTCAATTTATTTTTAATTGTAAACATCTTAAGAGAAGGGGCTATGAAAGTCCTTTAAGATAATCTCATATGTTGACTAATAATACATACTAATAACAACTTTTGTATCTTTCTGTTTTCCAATTCTTGATATCACTTATGCATTTAAAATCACCATTCACTAGTATAGTGCTGCCTAGGTATTAAGTGACAATCACTTTTAAGGACATAAATTTGGTTGTAGTTGAATGAATTCTAATGGGTCAGCCAACTGGTTAATTTTGTATATAGTAAGAGCATAGAAAACAGATGTCCCCCTACCTCTACTAGAGTCCTCAAACCTTCAGTTTAAATGAAGCTTGTTATAAAGAGTTTCTTTATCTCCCATTCTATTCACATGACTCTCTTACCTCAAAATACATTCCTGGGCTGAATGGAAAGTGTGTAATACTTCTTTCTTCTTCTCCCCAGCTCTCACAGAGAAAAGAATTTCTTACAAATACTTTAGCTTTTAGCTGGGGGTTCAAACGCAAAGCTATATCTTTTGTACTGTCTGCAATGAAGTCAATTAAAAAGCTTCTAAAAAGAGAGAGAGAGAGAGAGAGAGAGAGAGAGAGAGAGAGAGAGAGAGAGAGAGAGAGAGAGAGAGAGAGATAGAGAGAGAGAAGTCCAAATTAACAAATGGTAAAAGGTAGAAGTATATGACAGATCCTTTAAAATTTTTTTTTAAATTATTTTTAATTCCAAATTCTCTCCTTCCCTTCCCATCTCCTCCCCCACCACTGCAAAGGCAAGACATACAGTACCCCATTCTACACATGAAACCATGTAAAACATTTCCACATTCTATACTAGATGTTTTAACAAAGTGGTATTGAGGCAAGAAACTTTGGTGTAGGATGAAACTAGGTCTTAGCATTGTGTTCCATAGAAGCCGTAAATTAATTGAATTCCAAACCAAGCTCCTTCTTCTAAAACCTGCTTCTCTTTCTAACCTCTCAATTCCTCTTGGTGGCATCTGCATCCTCCCAGTTCCTTGGGCTCATGACTTCTTCTTTCTTCCCCACATCTCTATAGCCAGTCAATCGCTAAATCCTATGTAAGTTTTAGTGTGGAAATTTCTCTCAAATCCAGACTCTCCTCTTCATTTCCTCTTCAACCACCCTAGTTCAAGACCTCTGCTTTTCAAATTTGGACTATGGTCTCCTATTAATTTTTTTTTGAGGGGGCAAGGTTGAGGGGAAGCAATTGGGGTTAAATGACTTGCCCAGAGTCACAAAGCTAGTAAATATGTATGTCTGAACTCTGAGATACCACTACACACCTGTCAGATTGGCTAAGATGACAGGAACAAATAATGATGAATGTTGGAGGGGATGTGGGAAAACTGGGACACTGATGCATTGTTGGTGGAGTTGTGAAAGAATCCAACCATTCTGGAGGGCAATCTGGAATTATGCCCAAAAAGTTATCAAAATGTGCATACCCTTTGAACCAGCATTGCTGTTATTGGGATTATATCCCAAAGAAATACTAAAGAGCGGAAAGGGACCTGTATGTGCCAAAATGTTCGTGGCAGCCCTTCTTGTAATGGCTAGAACCTGGAAAATGAACGGATGTCCATCAATTGGAGAATGGTTGGGTAAATTATGGTATATGAAGGTTATGGAATATTATTGCTCTGTAAGAAATGACCAGCAGGATGAATACAGAGAGGCTTGGAGAGACTTACATCAACTGATGCTGAGTGAAATGAGCAGAACCAGGAGATCATTATACACTTCAACAACAATACTGTATGAGGATGTATTCTGATGGAAGTGGAAATCTTCAACATAGAGAAGAGCTAATCCAATTCCAATTGATCAATGATGGACAGAATCAGCTACACCCAGAAAAGGAACACTGGGAAATGAGTGTAAACTGTGAGCATTTTTTGTTTTTCTCCCCAGATTATTTTAACCTTCCGAATCCAATTCTTCCTTTGCAACAACAACAACAACAACAAAATCTGGTTCTGCACATATATATTGTATCTAGCATATACTATAACATATTTAATATGTATGGGAATGCCTGCCATCTAGAGGAGGGGATGGAGGGAAAGAGGGGAAAAATTCGTAACAGAAGGGAGTATAAGGGATAATGTTGTTAAAAATTACCTATGCATATGTACTGTCAAAAAATGTTATAATTATAAAATTAATTTAAAAAAAAGAAAAGAAAAAAATATGTATGTCTGGATTTGGGCTCAGTTCCTCCTGTGCCAGTGCTCTATTCACTGTGTCACCCCTTCTTCTTGAAAGGTGACTAATCCAAAATCACAAAGCCTCATTAGTAGCTGAATCAAATTAGAATTTAATCCTATGATTTCTTATCCAAGGTTCACTTCATGTTCTCTAGACTAGGATTCAATTTCTATTTCTTGGTTTTCCTATTGGCCAGCTTTGTAAACTTGGGTAAATTATTTAATTTCTTTTTGCTTCAATCTCTTCATGTAAAATGAAGATATTATCTATCCTTGCTAAATACAGCTTCCTTAATGTGGGTTTTCAACAATTTCTGTTATTATTCCTTTTTTTTTCTTTTTTGTACAATTTCATTCATACCTAAATCCTCCATGAAAATGATTCCCAACTCTCTCCAACCTTGACATCTCTTCTGCGTTCTAGACCCCAAATAAGATTTAATAAACCTTTGTTGTTCTTTATACAGTGTGGAGAAAATATGACTATATGAGTTGACATGAATGAAGGTTCTTACAGAGGAAAGATACATATTGATGGGATCACAAATCCAATGACCTACTATCTTTTAAACTGTTATCTGAGCTGTACAAAGGCAAAAAGTTATAATATTTTAGGAGTTAAAGGCTTATTGTTACCCACCCCTTTTGTTTTTTCTCCACTTCTCCTTTGATGACAACAGTTTGCCCAGGCTTCACTGGAGAGTTCAACTGTGCAATATAAGGAAGTGTCTGAAAAAAAGAACCATCTTCAGTAGATCTGCATGGGCTAGCGAAGGTAGATTACCTGGACAAATTGAACAAGTGATGATGCTGCTTTTCCGGGGCACCAGATATGCTCCTAGATTATCAGCTCTATGACACAGAATTGACACAAACTGTATTGCTTATACTAATTGTCTTGATTCGGTATTCTGTTAGCCATATGACCCAGGGCAGATCACAGACCTGATTGCCTTTGTCCCTCCTCAATGAAAAATGAGAAAGAGAAGGAAAATGGCAAACCACTTTAGTGTCTTTGCCAGAAAAAGCCAAATGGGGTCATGAAGAGTTGGATAGACAACTGAGCAAAATTATTCTGCTAAACATTGAAATGAGAAGTACATTGGGATATATACATGATTTTGTTCAGTGCTAATTATTACCTGGTGTATTTTTTAGAACTTGATGTAATGATAGCTTTGAAGTGTGTATGCTACACATGAACAGAACATGGTCTTACTCAGCTTTAGCTAAAGTAAGAGTCTTGTATGGTTCATTGTAAAGAATATAGTATTATTTTTGGCTTTTATCCCATTGAATAAGGATTGGTAAACAGCATTTCAGTGGCAGGGAGGTAAATAAATGTATGATAGATATACAAGTATTGTAACTTGGTATTTCATCCTAAAACATTCAGGAATATGGCTCTTTTTTCTTCTATTGCTACTACCATCATCTATTACATCTTTGGGCTTCATGGAAAAACATTCTGGAGTAAAAAAAGTTAAATTAATTTGTCTATTTCATTACTGATTTCTAATCCATTTTATAATTTTGTCTTTCATCTAGAAGTAAAAAATACTTACAAATTGTGACACCACAGATGTTTGTACCTGATACAAAAGAAACAATGTGAATAAGCATAACAAGGATTATATTTTATAATCTGTGTAAACTCTGATCTAATAACATAACTAGAAAGAACTGATATTCCTGAAGTCATGTGGTTTGTGTCAGAATTCTATAACTGACATGTAATATATATTAGAAATTCATCCAGAATATAAAAAGCTAGTCATTTAAGGTGATAATTTAGCATGTCAGAGGGTGGCTTTTTTTGTTCTTTTATATATCATCATTATATAATATTTTCTCAGAATTAGAGGTGAAGTTTACACATTTCTGTACCTGGCATAGCATAATAACTTAATTTTTTTTATTACCATTTCTAATTAACCAAGAGAGTGCTCAAAATCATATCTATGTTCATGAGGTATAAATATGCTGAAAGCAACAAGACCTTCATCTTGGGCACATAAACCACCCCAAACTGTCTCCAGATGTTTAAGTCTATTAAATCTCTTCTGGGATGTTATGGGTTGTAAATGACATAACATTTATGAAACAGCTAACCCAAATCCAACCTGAAGGACCTGAGATAAAAGTTACCTATTATTATTCTTGTAACAGTTAATTAAATAACTAACTTCATCTAGCTGGTGTTCTAACTTTAAGATAGTGATATAATATGTTTCCTAGTAGCTGTGAATGAGTGATTTTTTTTTCATATGAAAGATGATTCTTTCCTTATTAGTCTAAACCTTTGTCTAAATCTGGAACTCTAGAAATATTTGGTGGCATAGTGGATAGAACACAGGCACTTAAGACTAGTTGTGTGATTTTAGGAAAGTCACTTAACGCCTTGATAATTCCAAAAAAAAAAAAAAAGAAAGAAAGAAAGAAAGAAAGAAAGAAACACAAAGTGTTTCTCTTCATTTTCACATATTCATCTCTAGTGGTTATATATTTGAGATACAATTAGAAAAATAAACACCTTGCTTCTTATTTTCAAAGTGACCTAAACAATCTTGATCACCACGGTGAGTTTTTCCTACTTATATTTCCTGAATTCATATTCACTCTTACCAAAGAAGTTGCTTTATTTCCTTCTAAAGACTGTAAAACAAATTAAGAATTCAATTATGTGATATTTCAAAGCATTCTTTCTTAGTTTGCTCTGCTTAAAGAATTTCATTGCTTAGAGTAAAAATGGAATTCATTAATTGATATTAAACAGTTATTTTTCCCCTCTCTTTCTTAAAAGAGGACAAAAGATTTCCATTTATATTTTAATTTAACTTCTAATGAATCATTTAAAAATGTCTTATGCTTCCTTTATCAATGAAAGAGAAAGAGAAGGGGAAAAAAAGGTTTTGAGTTTGGGCCTACTGATGACATTCTCTCTGGAATTCATTCCTTACATTTGGGATAAAGTATTTTTTCCAGAAACTACTTATTTCTCCATCAATGGCAAGTATCACAGTGATGAAGTTAAAGCAGAAGGCCAAATGCATTAGGCTCTAAGTTGGCTGAGTTCAATAAACATTCATTAACTACCTCCTATATATACAAAGATGAAAATTTATATAGTACCTTCCCAAAAAAAGAGTTTCCAATCTAGTTGGGTTTGGAAGGAAAAGAGGTATTTAACAAATACACAAGTGAGTATAATAAAAAGATTATGATAAAGGCAAAAAAGGTTCAGAAAGAATAATGTATGAAAAATCAGAGGAAGGGCATTAGGAATGGCTAAGTATATATTACTGAGCTCACTTCAAAAGATATAAAAATTTCAGCTCCAATATAGTATATATTATAACAATTCAAATAAAGTCAGGTTTATTAAATGATCTTCTTGGAATCTGATGAATGTAATTAGCTTCCCAGGTCATGAGCAATATACTCATAGACATATTTCCTGACCAGCACTATCTCTATCTTACTAGATGAAGGGTTTTTCATCTTATTGTGTCATAGTCCGCCTTGACAGTCCTGTGATCACTATGGATCTCTTCTCAGAATAATGTTTTTAATTAGAACAAGGGGTTTGGCAATTGTCAATGTTGTAAAATTACCCATGCATATATCTGGTAAATAAAAAGTATTAAAAACAAATAAATATGTTTTAAAAAAAGAATAATGTTTTTAAATGCATAAAATAAAGGACATTGGATTACCAAGTGAATCTGAAATTTAATTATCCTTGTTTTCTACTTACCTATTTAACTATGTACCCTAAAAAACAAACAATAAAAAACTCCAAAAACTTAATCAAATGAACGCTTAGTTAAGAATTCTTGCATTGTAAGATTCTCATTTCTAAAGAAAGCTTTAGAAAAGTAATTCAAAAAAGGCACGAAGCTACTTACACTGTTACTGTGAAACTCAATTGACTCAATCTGTACTTTGCCATAAATTCCCAGGGTATCTATTTTCTCTGGCTTAACTCTATATTCGTAGAGCAATAGATGTTTTCCATTCACAGCCACCTATGAAGAGAGCAAACAGCTAGAATACACTATATCTAAAGTATATATCTAAATACACTATATCTATAGTGTATTTAAAGTGTATATCTAAATACACTATATTTATAGTGTATATCTAAATACACTATATCCATTTAATTTTTATTTAATTAAATTAAAATCTCTTAGTTCTAGGTAATAGCATTATAGTTTTAATTTCTAGTATTTGAATTTATTTCATTACCATATTATATCTAGAGTTAGAATGGGTTTTATAGTTCATCTAGTCCTAGTCCATCATTTTACAGATGAGGTCCTGAGACGTTAGGTACATGCCTAAAGTAGTAAATGGCAAAGTCAGGATATGAACTCAACTTTAGTCACACCAAGTCCCATGCTCCAAGTTGAATAGTCTTTCCACTGCACTACACTGTCTCCCAATTCTTTCTTCTTTGAACTCAAAATATGTTGGAGTAAAATATGACTAAAAATCATACTTCCTCTAAACTGTGTCTACACAGCAGTCAATTCGTTCATATTTATTAAGCTTTTACTATGTAGTAGAAAGTGCTGTATCATGTTACTCTAGAGACATGTGATGTCATTGCTGGGTACAACTCATCCTGTGCGATTCTTGTGCTTGCTGTCCTGTGGAACAACCAGATAAGGTCTATCTCATGTGTGGTTAGTACCAATGCAGCAACCAGGACTGGCTCTCCACTATTTTTCACCCTCACTTCATGGCTAACATACCTTCTTTTTTAGTTATATACTTTTTTTGATGATAGATTTTATGCTACCTCTTGTATATCAATCTTGGGCTATATTAGCAGAAGCATAATGCCCCAAATGATGGGCATCTAGATGGCACAGTGGGTAGAGAACCAGCTCTGGAGTCAGGTCGACCTGGATTCAAATCTAGTATCAGACACTTACCATTCACTGCTGTGTGTCTTTGGACAAGTCACTTAACCCGACCTGCCTTGCCAAAAAATAAATAAGTAAAATAAAACAAATGAGGGCAGTTTTCTGTCTTGGCCAGATCAGAAATTGTGTATTCAGTTTTAGGCATCATATGGGACAAACTGGAATGAATCCAGAGGAAGAAGACTGAGGTAGCGGAGCCTAGAGCACATGAAGGAAGTGGGGATGTTTATGCTGGACCAAACAGAAGAGATAGCAGCTGTATCTCCAAAGGGGATTGATCTACCTGAAGGGTCTTCCTGTGAAACCAAAATCCAGCTGTTCTGTTTGGCCTTAGATGGCAGAACTGCAAGCTAGGGAGAGAACTTAAAAAGATATAGATTTAGGTTCCAGGAAAGGAAAAAATAAACCTAAAAGCAGTAATGGAGTGTACTGAGCTATGTAGTGGCTCTCTGGATTAATGAAGTAATAGGTAATTGTTAGTTGGCAAGGAGTAAGACTACCACCTCTGGCTCTGCAACAGGAAGCTAATTCACATTTATTAGGAGGAAGTCTGTCAACCTTACTAACACAACATTCTACTGAATATCGATCTATTAATTTAAGTAAAAAAAAAAAATCATTGGACTTGGTGTCAAAAAATCTGAGTTCAAATCAGGGCTCTGACATTACAGGTGCCACTGAGGGCAATTGTACCTCTCACAGTCTCTTTTTTTCTTTTCTGGAGAATGAGGACATTGGACCAGACTCCTTTTAAGGCTGTTTCCAACTTTACAGCCAGGATGCTCTGAAGATCCTCTATTAAGGAGTAAATAAATAATTTCTCTTTCCATAAACTGACCTGGAACTTGTCCTTCAGTACCATAAACATGATCTGAAAATCTTTTCCTTTTTCAAATGGCATGTCATAGGTGATTTCTTCCCATCCCCATTTCTCCATTATCAAGGTATTGCATACAATGTGGCCTGATTTTTTGAACCGAGGGTTAAAGTGGAAAGCCACATCAGCTCGGGGTGTCACGCTGCTGCCACATTGGAAATCCACCTGGAATCTATTTGGAGAAGAGCATGTGAGAGAACTCTTTTGTCTTTTAGGAAGAAAGGAAGAAAGTTCCCAACCCTCCTTCCTTAATCCCTTCCATCCCTGCATAGTACCCACTTCCATTACAAATCAAAAAACCATCACTCTCCTAGAAACACTTTTGCAGTCTACACTCGAGCCCTACTTGTGTTAAACTTGCACTAACATGCTGATAATTAGTAACAAATTCCCAATTAAAAAAAAAATCTGTGCTTCTTCACTGGCTGGCTTCCATCCCTCCTTGTCTCTGTCTCCAGGCTTCCTCCAAGTTTCAGCTAAAATTCCATATTCTGTAAGAAGCCTTTCCAGATGCCTTTAAATCTAGTACCTTTCCTCAGAAATTACCTTCAGTTTATCCTCTATATATTTTGTTCACATGTTCTCTCCTTCATTACATTGTTAACTCACACTCCTAGAGGCCATGGATTGTTATTGCCTTTCATTTAGCACAGTGCCTGGCTCATAGTAGAAACTTAATAAATGCTTCTTGAATTAACCTGACACTTAAAATGCCCTCTATCATTTGCTGCAATATTTAGTCTATTTCTTTAAGTGACAACTCCATTTGAGAGATCAAGGGAATTATTTGAACTCCAAATTTGAATTGCCTTAAATTATTCAGTACTTCAGATAATACAATTGTTTCTGAGTTATCCCAGATGGAAGAAGTTATGATAGAATTTATATTTTTGAATTTTCCTTTTTGTATTTTCTTCACTCCAGCTGAACTAGACTACTATCATAATTTCTCAAGATGATACTATCATCTTTTACCTTCATTCATTTACATTGGCTTTTATAACACTCTGTGGAAAATGTATAGGATATATTGCAATCAAGGGTCATTTTGGAGGAGTTGAGGGAGGACAGGAGGCTTCTCTTTGGCCAGTCTATGTAATCTACAGCTAGTATAGCATAGAATGTCTCAGTCAATGAAAGTCTTTTCTTGGGCAAATACTGTATTTGCAATGGCCCAGGACCTCCTGGTCTTTGCAAATCACAGTATGCTCAGATGACCCAATCTGGCCTTGTGGGAAAGATTCAGAAATAGCTGTTGTGAAGTACATAAGTAATTGAGTCCCTTATCCTGGAATTGACTCATTTTTGCCCCATTTTGACATTCAAAATCCAGATCAGATGCTTCCTATACTCTGAACATGGTAGGTGCTTAATAAATGCTATTTGACTTACAGGCCTTCTTTAAAATGCCTTCCCTCATATGCCTGGGTGAAGTGATTCTTCCTCCGAGAATCTCTTGGTTGATCCTGTTTGACATTTTCTATGGACTGAATTAATTCTGAAGTCATATTACAGATATTTGTGAACCCATCTCAATCTCTAAGCATATTTTAAGGGACAGGATTAAGTTTTCTAATATGTAATTCCACTTATTTATTGTGCTCTAAATGAAACTTCCTATATTTGCTTATCCTTTTATAGCATATTTGCACTCCTGATATTGAGACAAATCAAGTCAAGTCAACAAGCATTTTTCAATTGTCTACTATGTGCCAGGCAAGAATAAATAAGATAGAGAAACAATCCAAAAACATCATTTCAGCTATTGCTTTAAATTTCCCCAAATTTTTTATCTGAGGTGCAAAAGTAAAGGTAAAATTGTGGAAAAAGAGAAAAGGAACAAAGGAGATCATCAGCAAACAATATAATCAACTTAACAACAAAAACAGCAGCAGAAAAGTGAAAATAGCTTCAATATATGTCATCACATAATCTCCATACTATTCAATATGAAAAGCTTCAAAAATAGAGGCTTAGCAGAGGAGATCAAACTTAGAAGGGGACAAGATAAACAGGCATATTATCTTGCTACTGTGTTTTCTGTTAGTAGAGTTGTATATAGGATGTTCAATTTACCAGAAAATTTCATAGGTAATTGTTATCTATCCTGGGTGATTTTTCTGGCCAAATGTTAAGTACCTGATCTATTCTTTGCTTATTCTCAAGGATATTTTGAATTCCTTATTCTCAGGATGGGAATTTATCTTTTTGTCAGTTAATGAAAGATAGAACTCTCTGTTATATGATTCTAACTGCCATGCTAAGTATTTGTTTGGTTATCATCATGGAATATGAATCTATGTAGAATGAGCTTACATCCTAATACTTTTTAAAATTTAACTCCAAAAATGCAACTATGTTTTTTATCCAACTATGCAATAAGTGTTGACAGCAGGTTGGTTCACTGGACAAAGTGGCAGGCCTCGAGTGTGGAAGAATTATTTTTCTGAATCCAATACAAAGTGCTATAAAAATGTAAGACGTTACTTAGATTAATTTCACAAGGAGAAAGAGCAAGACATATAAAGGTCTTTACTAATATTTTTCCTTTTGCTCCTACCCACAAAATTCAATTTCTTTCTTATCTTTTCCCTTTTAACAAAAGCAAGGCTGAGGACCCAAACCAAGTATACACATCAGGAAAAAGTGTTACCTGTCTGCATTAATGGGCACATGACCACGGATGATAAACAAATTCCCAGGTCTCAGGTTCTCAGAAAGATTACCAACATATGGAATCTTCTAAGGAAGAAGGAAACCGTTTTCTCTTACTTATGCATTTATGTAAATATGAAAAGAAATCATTTTCTT
Source organism: Sminthopsis crassicaudata (assembly GCF_048593235.1). Taxonomy (NCBI): domain Eukaryota; kingdom Metazoa; phylum Chordata; class Mammalia; order Dasyuromorphia; family Dasyuridae; genus Sminthopsis; species Sminthopsis crassicaudata. The sequence goes on along the minus strand of NC_133620.1, from coordinate 387,899,031 downwards.
AAACAATATTGTTGAGGTTGGAAAGGGATCCCAAAAGTTTGGGAGTCGCAGACCAGTGTCATGAGGTGTCTCAAAAGAATCTGCAAGCTTGAACCCATATCCAAGTTAAGGATCAAAGTTTATTATCTTAACACCAATGGAAGCGGGGTAAAGTCCAAAAGTTTAGCCAGGCATCTGGAGAAAGGAGACACCTTTATCCAGTTCTTTTTGTCATTGATAGGCTGATTTTATGGCCTAGAGGTAGAACCAAGCAGTAGTCTCAAGAATTTGGTTATCACTGACTAATAGACAGTAATGTCTGTAGGATTGCTCTAAGGCCAGAACACTTGAAATCATGGACAGACTTGATAGTTGGAACTATAGTCTCAGAATCACTAATACATCTTCCCTAAAGGCTAAAAGGAAGAAATATTATTATATTCCTGGGCCAGAGGACTTTTATCATCATTGACAGAACAATAGCATTCTTACATCAGAAGGCGTCAGGATCCCAGATTCCAAATCCAGAATATTTAAAAATCACTGACAGATTGTTAAAACAGAAGCCCCCTAAAGTCAGAGGGCTGCTCCCCAGAAGCTATATGATATCAATATCAGCAAAAAACTTGGATGTTGAGTGAAAAACTAAACTAAATGCAGGTGATATTTAAGGTCTATGTCACTTCTAAAGACTATTCTTCTACTACTGAATACTGGTAGCCAAATTTTTCTAAATAGTTCTGGCTTCTCAAAGTGCTAAACTTAGCCAACTAACTAGCTGCCTCCCCATCTTTCTTTATCTTTAAGAATACTTCTTTTCTTTCAAAACTGATTTCAGCTATGTAACCAGCCCCTGCCCACTCTCACAGGAAGCAGAAAAATTTGAGGGAGAGGTTTGAACCAAGATTCTCCAATGTTCAGCATCATATCCCAACGCTGATTATAGGGATTACTTCCTCACTGTAAAGTTTTTTCATTCTTTCACCTTTCTCCTACTCCTCAAACTTTATTTCAACATTTTTGTTCCATCATTCCTTATCTTTGTAATATATTTTTCTTGCGTGTATCTCCCATTAAAGAGGTCCATAAAAGGAGTGCCAATTTGTTTTTAATCTTTCTCAGAATCTAGCACAATGCTTTATAACAGTAGGAGCTTAATAAATAAATGTTAAACAAAAGAAATGCTCAATAGCTGAAAGGGACAGCAGCATCCAACAAAAGGACTTTAAAAAATAAGATTGGGAAGCAAAATTAAAATGTGTATTTTTGGAAACAAAAGTAAAATAAAATGAGAATCTGGTTGTGTTATAGTGGAAGAAGATATGTTTGGAAACAATAAGACTCAGAAAAAAATTTTTTTAATTGTGACTTACAGGTTAGGTTGTTTATCTTCAGAGGTTTTTTGTGCTATTTTAGCTTTCTCAAAGGCCCATCCTTGTGTAGTATATTTTGCAGTTATTTAGTGAACTATAGAAATAAAGGATGTTTGCCAAGGCTGAGATGTAAAGCAACAAATTTATTACTGTCTTTTGTACCCTTTTCACTAACTATGAATAGAGAGAAAAAATGAATCTAATTCATTCCCATTGTACTTCTGGGAATTCTCTTAAGATGCTACCTATAGAAAAAATGTATAATGAATAAGGAAAGAAAAGCCAGATACACAATTTACCTTTTGTTTTCTATGATTTCATGATGACTACAATTTGCATTATCCCTCTACTACAAGGGTTACAAGAGTAAAACTTTGAAACAGCAGAAAAATTAAAAGAGAAAAATTATTTTACCCACTGCAGCACCTAGCTAAGCACAGTATAAGTATTCATTATATGCTGCCTGAGTTGTTTATAACATATGAAACAATATGTTTATGAGAAAAGATCCAAAACTTTTCTAAGTCTATATCATAAATCACCTTAATACATTATCTGACTTATTTATAGCCTTGCTTTGTCTTTCAGATTTTAGAAGGACCGACAACTCCAAAACACACATGGTGAGTGGGATCATGGACATTCAGTGTTCTACTTATTTAATAATAAATCAGATTCAAGGATTTTATTTTAGCCATTCATTTCAAATTGCCCAGCTCTCTCATTATACTGTGAAACAGAGAAATCTCCCAAAGGCTAAACGGTAAAGAAAGAAGCAAAAGATCTATATAGACCTTCTATCTAATCCATATGTTGTCTAGAGAGACCTTGAAAGATAGTCTTGGTTAAAAAATAGAAATATTATCTTGGGAATAGCAGTGGAAAAGAATTCTTTTTGTCAAATATCATTTTCCATTGACTTCTACACTGAGCTTTTCTTATATTGTATTGAGTTATTACAGCATAAAACTCATGATACAGCAGGCCCATAAATGCCTCTCCTGAATTCAAATCTTGACTCGACTACTTATTATATGTGTGACTTTGGATCATGTTTCAATGAGCCTCAATTCTCTTCTCTGTAAAATTAGATCCGATCAGCTGGTTTCTGCTGTTCTAGAGCTGTAATCCTATGATTGCATCCCTCCCAGTTCTGAGTTTATTACTATACATTTCCACAAAGAAAAGATGAGAGGAGCTGATGCGATTGTTAATTTTGCTCTTTACTAATGTCTGATTTTCACCAAGGAGGAAAAAGTTATATCTCTTGGATAAGGTGAACTTTTTGGCAGATAATTCTTTATTTCATTTACATCCTTATAAATAAACTAAACATAGTCATATTTAATAGAACTCTCTCCATAAATAAAAACTAATTTTATAGAAGTCAGTTATTGGCACATTTAACATGTATGGGATTGCCTGTCATCTAGGGGAAGGGGTGGAAGGAAGGAGGGGAAAATTCGGAACAGAAGTGAGTACAAGGGATAATGTTGTAAAATAATTACCCATGCATATGTACTGTCAAAAAAATTATAATTATAAAATTAATAAAAAAAGAAGTCAATTATCGGATTGTAGACAACATTTTGTTGATTGTTTGAGAACCTTGTTTTTCCAATTGATTGCTGCCTCTTCTCTTCTGCCAGTGACCTATGGATTTAAATATGATTTATTTGAAAATCTGATAGCTTTCAAGGTTATATGCTACAGATGAATGGGAAATGGTCATAGTCAGTTTTTGTTACAGTCTTGTATGATTTATTATTAAAATATAGAATTATTTGGGACCTTCATCCCATTGAATCAGGATTGGTAAATAGCATTTCAGTGGCAGGGAGTATGAAAGTATTGTAAAATGACAGTTCATTCTGGAACATTCACTGAATCTGACTCTCTCTCTCTCTCTCTCTCTCTCTCTCTGACTCTCTCTCTCTCTCTCTCTCTCTCTCTCTCTCTCTCTCAACTTCAGTTGCTACTGCCATTATCCATTATCTCTTTGGGCTTCATGGAAAAAATTCTGGGATAAAATAGAGTCAAGTCTATTTCATCACTGATTTCTATTCCATTTTATAATTTTACCTTTCATCTAGAAGTAAAAATACTTACAAATTGTGAAATCGCAGAAGTTTGCACCTGATAGAAAAGAAAGAAATAATGTGAATAATGATAACAAGGATTATATTTTATAATCTGGGTAAAATCTGATGCTGTAACTGTTGTAATAACATGTAACTGTTGAGAGCCGATAAATCTTTGTGCCGAAGTCATGTGGTTTGTGCTCAGAATTATATATGTGGCATGTAATATAAATTTAAGATTCATCCAGAATATAAAAAGCTAGTCATTTAAAATGATAATTCAGTATGTCAGAGGATGGCTTTGCTTGTTCTTTTATATATCATCATGATATATTTTCTCAGAATTATAGGTGAACTTTATAAATTTCTGTACCTGGCATAGCATAATCACTTAATGCTTTTTATTGCTATTTCTAACTTACCCATAGAGTGCTCAGAATGATACATAGTTCATGAGATAGTTCATGAGATATAAATGTGCTGAAGTCAACAAGACCTTCATCTTGGACACATAAACAATCCCAAACCGTCTCCAGCTCTTTAAATTTATTAAATCTCTTCTGAGATGTTACAGATTGTAAATGAGATAACATTTATGGAAGCACTAACTCTAACTCAACCTGAAGGATTGAGATAAATGTCACCTATTATTATTATTTTTGTAACAGTTAATGTAATAACTAACTTCATTTGGCTACGGTTCTAACTATAAGTTGGTGATGTAATATGTTTCCTAATAGCTGTGAATGAGTGATTTTTTTTCTTATGAAAGATGATTCTTTCCTTATTAGTCTAAGCCTTTGTCTGAATCTGGAACTCTAGAAAGAGTTGGTGACATTGTGGATAGAACACAATAGCTGTGTGATCTTGGACAAGTCACTTAACTCATTACTACTAGGGTATGGGACTCTGCCAAGAGGGAGTACAGAGGCCACCTCGACCCTTGGTGCACAATAAGTTTTCTGCCATGTTGCAGAAATGCCCTAGTTGAGCAAGGAGCAGTGATGCAAGACATGGAAAAAGTTTGGTCTGAGGGTCACAATACAATTGCTCATAGAAGAGATGCCTTGAGAGGGCCTCTTGCCTGTGAGAATGGCTCAATTGGCTCTCCTATCACTGGCAGATACCATGCATATGCAAAGCCCACGAGCTGCTTCTCTGAATGGTGATTGGGCATTGCCTACTGTCCACACACTGATCCCACTTGCAAAAATATATATCAACAAGGCTATACGGCATAATAAACTGGAGCTCTTTTCATACTCTATGAGTCTCCCACCTCATTCATCTCTTCTGAGAACAAAGGGCTGCTTTCAACCAGCATGGCCATGGTCTTACATATAAGATGCAATTACAAAAATAAATACTTTGCTACTTCTTTACAAAGTGACCTAAAGAATCTTGATCACCACAGTGAATTTTTCCTACTTACATTACTTGAATTCATATTCACTGTTCCCAAAGAAGTTGCTTGGTTTCCTTCTGAAGGCTGAAGAACAAATTAAGAATTCAATTATATGATATTTCAAAACATTCTTTCTTAGTTTTGTCTGCTTAAGGAATTTCATATTCTTAAAGTATAAATGGAATTCATTAATTGATATTAAAGAGTGATTTTCCCTTCCCTTTCTTAAAAGAGGACAAAAAATTTCCTTTTATCTTTAAATTTAACTTTTATTGAATCATTTAAAAATATCTTGTGCTTTCTTGATCCATGAAAGTGAAAGGGAGGTGGAAAAAAAAAAAGATTTAGGGTTTGGGTCTACTGATGACATTCTCCCTAGAATTCATTCCTCACCTTTGGGATAAAGAACTTTTTCCAGCAATGGCAACTACTACAGTGATGAAGTTAAAGCAGAAGGCCAAATCCATTAGGCTCTAAGTTGGCTGAGTTCAATAACAATTCATTAACTGTCTCCTCTTTGCAAGACACTGTGCTAAATTTTGAATATACAAAATGAAAAATTATACAGTATCTTCCCTAAAAGAGCTTCCAATTTGGTTGAGGTTGGGGGAAGAACAGGTGTTTTAACATATGCCCAAGTAAGTATAATAAAAAGATTGTGATAAAGGCAAAAGAGGTTCAGAAAGAATAACACATGAGAAATCAGAGGAAAGGCAGACCATTTAGCTAATGGGATCAGGGATGGTTAAGTATATATTACTGAGCTCACTTAAAAAATGTAAAAATTCCAGATCCGAGACAGTATACATTATAAGGATCCAAATAAAATCAGGTTTATTAAATGATCCTCTGGGAATCTGAAGAATTTAATTAACTTCTCAGGAGATGACCATATACTCATAGACATATTTCCTGACCTATTTCTATCTTGCTAGATAAAGGTAGTTTTTTTTTTTTTAATTACAGCTCTTTATTTTCAAAACATATGTATGGATAATTTTTCAACATTGACTCTTGCAAAATCTTGTGTTCCAAATTTTCTCCCGTTCCTTCTCCCTCCCCTAGATGGCAAATAACCCAATATATGTTAAACATGTTAAAAATGTTTTAAAAATATGTTAAATCCAATATATGTATACATAGTTATATAATTATCATGCTCCACCAGAAAAATCAGATCAAAATGGAAAAAATATAGGAAAGTAAACAAGATATAAGCAACAACAAAAAGAGTAAAAATGATATGCTATGATCTACACTCAGTTCCCACAGTTCTCTCCTTGGGTGCAGATCATCTCAAGATCATTGGAATTGGTCTGAATCATCTCATTGTTGAAGAGTCATGTCCATTAGAATTGATCATTGTATAGTCTTCTTGTTGCCGTGTATAATGATCTCCTGGTTCTGCTCATTTCACTTAGCATCACTTCATATAAGTCTCCCCAGACCTCTCTGAAGTCATCCTACTGATCATTTATTATAGAATAATAATATTCCATAACATTCATATACCATAACTTATTCAGCCATTCTCCAATTGATGGGCATCCACTTAGTTTCCAGTTCCTTGCCACTACAAAAAGGGCTGCCACAAACATTTCTGCACATGTGGGTCATTTTCCCTCCTTTATTATCTCTTTGGGATACAGACTCAGTAATGATACTGCTGGATCAAAGGGAATGCACATTATTTTAGCCCTTTGGACATAATTCCAAATTGCTTTCCAGACTGGTTGCATCCATTCATAGTTCCACCAACAATGTATCAGTGTCCCAGTTTTACTACATCCCCTCCAACATTCGTCACTATCTTTTCCTGTTTCTTAGCAAACCTCTCAGATTTGGTGTAGTGGTACTTCAAAGTATTCTTAATTTAGATTTCTCTGATCAATAGCGATTTACACCACCTTTTTATATGACTGGAAATGATTTTAATTTCTTCATCGGAAAATCGCCTGTTAATATCTTTTGACCATTTTAAATGGCAGGTTTTTAATCTTATTGTGATATGGTGAAAATTATGGAACCCTTCTAGAATAATGTTTTTAAATGCATAAAATAAAATACAGTGGATTACCAAGAGAATCTGAAATATAGTTATCAAATTTTCTACATATCTATTTAACTATCTACCTTAAAACAACAACAACAAAAACAAAAAAACAAAACAAAACAAACAAACAAAAAAAAACCACCCAAAAACTTAGGTTCATGAACACTTAGTTAAGAATTACTGCACTATAAGATCCTGGTTTCTAAAGAAATACATGAAACTACCAGAGTGTACTTACCATGATATTGCAAAACTCAACTGACACATCCTTTAGTTTGCCATAAATTCCCAGGGTATCAATTTTGTCTGGATTAATTCTATGTTCGTAGAACAATAGATGCTTTCCATTCACTTCCACCTATGAAGACAGCAGAAAACTAGAGATAAACTATATCTAAAGGCTTTAACATTTAATTTTTATTTAATTAATTTAAAATCTCTAAGTTCTAGATAATAGCAATATGTTTTAGTCTCTCATGTTGTAATTAATTTTATCACCATATTATATTTAAAGTTAGAATGGATTTTATAGTTCATCTAGTCCTAGTCCATCACTTTACAGATAAGGTCCTGAGACGTTAGGTGACATGCCTCAGGTAGTAAATGGCAAAGTCAGGATATAAACTCCATTCCTGTCACACCAAGTCCCATGCTCCACGTTGAATAGTCTTTCCACTGCACCACACTGTCTCCCAATTCTTTCTTCTTTGATCATATGTTGGAGTAAAATATGACTAAAAATCATACTTCCTCTAAATTGTGTCCACACAGAAGTCAATTCATTCATATTTATTAAGCTTTTACTATGTAGTAGAAAGTGCTGTATCATGTTACTCTAAGAGACATGTGATGTCATTGCTGGGTACAACTCATCCTGTGCGATTCTTGTGCTTGCTGTCCTGTAGAACAACCAAAGAAGGTCTATCCATGTGATTGGTACCATGCAGCAACCAGGACTGGCTCTCCACTATTTTTCACCCTCACTTCATGGCTAACACATCTCCTTTTTTAGTTATGTACTTTTTTTGATGATAGATTTTATGCTACCTCTTGGATACATCCTCCATAGGTATTACAATATGCTATAATTTCTCCATTTACCTTTGGGTAGTTTGTCATTTTAGTTTTTTTCAAAGACTCTGGTATCTTGTGATTTGCAGCTATTTAATATCACCAGGAGAATGTTGGTGTTAAAAAGTTGCTTTTTGGTGCAATAATATTTGTTATAAGATAACATAAACCATAAAATTTATCTGCTGCCAACAGAATGCTGCTTAGAAGAGTTGTCTAATCAATGACTTTTCAAATGTTTTGCCCTTCACACACAGAGATAATGGACTTCAAGTTCACTGGGAGTTTGTAGTGAGATACAAGAGCCAAAAAACCACCACCCAAAATCATCAGGAATATAATTATATTAGCAGGGGCATAATGTCCCAAATAATGAGCAGCTAGATGGCACAGTGGGTAGAGAGCCAGCTCAGGTCGACCTGGATTCAAATCTATTATCAAACACTTAACATTTACTGTTATGTGACTTTGGACAAGTCACTTAACCCTACCTGCCTTGCCAAAAAATAAATAAGTAAAATAAAACAAATGAGGGCAGTTTTCTGTCTTGGCCAGATCAGAAATTGTGTATTCAGTTTTAGGTATCACATGGACAAACTGGAATGAATCCAGAGAAAGGAGATCGAAATAGTGAGGGAGCTTAGAGCACATTCCACACGTGGGACACTTGAAGGAAGTAGGGATGTTTATGTTGGACCAAACCAAAGAGATAGCAGCTGTGTCTCCACAGGGGATTGATCTATCTGAAGGGCCTTCCTGTAAAACTGAGATCCAGCTGTTCTGCTTGGCCTTACATGGCAGAACTGCAAGCTAAGGGGAGAACTTTAAAAGATACAGATTTAGGTTCCAGGAAAGGAAAATTATAAACCTAAAAGCAGTAATGGAACATATGAGCTACATTTAATGAATTGTGAATTAATGAAATAATAGATAATCGATGGTTATCTAGGAGTAAAACTACTACTTCTGGCTGAGCAACAGGAAGCTAATTCACATTTACTAGGATGAAGTCTGCAACCTTACTAACACAATGTTCCACTGAAAATCTACCTATGGATTTAAGTAAAAAACTCACTAGACTTGGTGTCAAAAAACCTGAGTTCAAAGGAAGCCTCTGACATTACAGGTGCCACTGTATCTCTTGAAGCCTCTTTTTTTCTTTTGTAGAGAATGAGGACATTGGACCACACTCCTTTTAAGGCTGCTTTCAACTCTACATCCAGGATGCTATGAAAATCCTCTACTCAGGTATAAATAAATTATTTCTCCCACAAACTGACCTGGAATTTGTCCTTCAGTACCATAAACACGATCTTAAAAGGTTTTCCTTTTTCAAATGGCATGTCATAGGTGACCTCTTCCCATCCCCAATTCTCCATTATCCGGGTGTTGCATATAATGTAGCCTGATTTTTTGAACCGAGGGCAAAAGTGAAAAGCGATATCAGCATGGGGTTTCATGCTGTAGCGACATTCAAAATCTACCAGGAACCTATTTGGAGAAAACATATGAGATAACTTTTTTGTTTTTTAGGAAGAAAGGAAAATAATTTCCACCCTTCCTTCCTTAATTCCTTCCATCCCGACATAGTACCCATTTCCATCACAAATCAAAAAGTCATCATCCCCCTAGAAACACTTCTTCAGTCTATACTCCTGCCCTATTTGTCTTACACTTGCACTGAGATTCTCATAATTAGTGACAAATTCCCAATAAAATATCTGTGCATCTTCACTGGCTGGCTCCCACTCCCTCCTTGTCTCTGTCTCCAGGCTTCCTCTAAGTCTCAGCTAAAATTTCATCTTCTGTAAGAAGCTTTTCCAGATGCCTTTAATTCTAGTAGGCATCACATAACCTCTGAGATTACCTTCAGTTTATCCTCTATTTGTTTTGTTCACATGTCTTCACCTCCATTAAATTATTAATTTAAGCTCCTTGAGGTCATGGATTGTTATTGTCTTTGCTTTTAGCACAGTGCCTGGCTAATAGTAGAAAATTAATAAATGCTTCTTGAAATTAAAATGCTCTGTATTTGCTGCAATATTTAGTCTGTTTCATTAAGTGACATTCAATTTGAGAAAGCAAGGGAATTATGTGAACCCCAATTTTGAATTACTTTAAGTTATTCAGTACTTCAGATAATACAGTTATTTCTGAGATATCCCAGATGAAAGCAATTGTTATAGAAACAAATTTATTATTTTGAATTTTTTTTGCATTTTCGTCACTCCATCTGAACTACTATCACAATTTCCCAAAACGGTGCTATCATCTTTTACCTTCATGCATTTACATTGGCTTTTATTGGCTCTGTAGAAAATGTACAGGATATGTTGGAACCATGGGTCATTTTGGAGGAGTTGGGGGACAACAGGAGGTTTCTTTTTGGCCAGCTAATATAATCTACAGTTGGTATAGCATAGAATATCTCAGATAATGGAAGTCTTTTCTTAGATATATACTGGGCCTCTTGGTCTTTGCAAATCATAGAATGCTCAGAGACCAACACAGGCCTCATGGAAAAGATTCAGAAATAGTTGCTGTGAGGTACATCAGTAATTGAGTCCCTCATCCTGAAATTACCTTCTGACTCATTTTTTTTTCTACTGAAGACATTCAAGATACAGATCAGATGCTCCCTATTCTCTGAACATGGTAGGTGCCTGATAAATACTATTTGACTTATAGGCCATCTTTAAAATGTTGGGAGAAGTGATTCCTCTTCTGGAAATCTCTTGGTTCATCCTGTCTGACATTTTCTATGGACTCAATTAATTCTGAAGTCATATTACAGATATTTGTGAACTTATTTCCATCTCTAAGCATATCTTAATAGACAGGAGTAGGTTTTCTAATAGGTAATTCCACTTATCTTTTGTCTTCTAAATGAAACTTCTAATATTTGTTTATCCTTTTATAGCATAGTTGGTTTACTGATATTGAGACAAATCAAGTCAACAAGCATTTTTCAATTGCCTACTATGTGCCAGGCAAGAATTCTACCTATAAGTAAAATAGAGAAATACTCCAAAAACATCATTTCAGCTATTGCTTTCAATTTCCCCAAATTTTTCATCTGAGCTGCAAAAGTGAAGGTGACATTGTGAAAAAATAAATAAAAAGAGAGAGAGAAAAGGAAAAGAGGAGACCATCAGCAAACAGCATAATCAACCTAACAATAAAAACAGCAAGAGAAAAGTGAAAACACCTTAAATAAATGTCATCACACCAGATTCATAGTCTCCAAAATATTCAAAATAAAAAGCTTCAAAATAGAGGCTTAGCAGAGGAGATAAAAGTTAGGAGGGGATAGGATAAACAGGCATATTATCATGCTACTGTGATTTCTGTTACTGTAATTACATAAAGAATGGTCAATTTACCAGAAAATTTCATGAAAATTAATGTATGAGATGATGATGATAACCATAAGAGTAACCTACTAAATACTTATTATGATTAAATTCATACAACAGAAAGTTCTATCTTTCATTAACTGACAAAAAAAGTTCTATCCTAGGAATATGAAACTATTAAAATTCTTTTTCTCCTGGATAATGTCATAGGGTGAGAAGACCTGTGATCCCAAGTCCTTAGCTTATGTGTACAACCATGGATAAGTCAATCTATCAGAGCTTCAGTTTCCTCATCTATAAAATGGGTATAATCAATCATACTTGTACCATCGACCTCACCGAACTATTGTGAGGAGCAAACTGAGTAACAAATTTCCGTAAACTTATGACAGCTTAGATAACACCATAATACTTTTATTCAATTTCAAAAAAACAACTAATTAAGTAACAGGCTGTACAAAGCACTTAAAGTTCCTGAAAAAAAATGGCAAGGAAATACAGCTCATAATCCTTTTTATTTGATTCATAATTCCATGCACCTTAGCTTCTATTTTATCTACTAATAGAGAGAAGAGAGAAAAAAAATTCAATAACTTCTCTGCTTCACAGACAGAACAGGCAAGGTGTTTGCAATAGGTCCTGTTATTCTTCTTCTAAAGTAATATCCCTGGTCAACTATGATGGACTTGGCTCTTCTCAGAAATAAAACAACTCAAGCATTTCCAGTAGACTTGCACTGGAAAATGCCTTCTGCATTCAGAAAGAGAACTATGAAGACTGAATGTAGGTCACAGCATAGTATTTTCACTTTGTTGTGTTGTTGTTGTTTGTTTGCTTGGGTTTTTTCCTCCTTTCTCAGGGAAGGCAGAAAAATTTGGAACACAAATTACAAGACTGAATGTGGATATTTTAACTTATTTTGGATTGCTATCTTGGGGAAAAGGAAAGAGGGAAATAAATTTGAAATACATGGTTTTGCAAATGCAATGTTTAAAACTATTTATATTGTATTTGGGGAAATATTTAAACATTTAAAATATTTAAATTAAAGTGAAAATATTTTAAAATATAAATATATTTAAAAATAAAAAATTTACAAAATGAAAAATGTTGAAAACTATCTTTACATGTATTTGGAAAAATAAAATACTATTGTGAAAAAAGTGTAAATGTATCCCTGGTGATTTCATCTACTCCTATAGTGATAGTGTCCTAATTAGTCTGTCTGCCTTTGTCTGTCCTCCTTTCTTTAGTCTATTTTTTTTACTGTTTCTAAAATAATATGTGAAAGTGGTTTTTTAACTATAAGGGGCTAGAAAAATGTAAGCTGTTACTTATAAGATTAATTTCACAAGGAGAAAGAGCAAGAAATATAATGGTCTTTCCTATTTTTTTTTCCTTTTGCTCCTACCTACAAAAATTCAATTTTCATCTTGTTTTTTGCTTTCTAATAAAAGCCAGGCAAAGGACCCTATACAGGTAAACATTAGGAGAGAGGGTTACCTGTCTGCATCCTTGCACACAAGACCATGGATGATAGTCAATTTCCCAGGCTTCAGTTCCTCATAAAGTGTAATAACTGTTGCTGTCATCTAAGGAAGAAGGAAACAGTTTTCTCTCACTTATGCAGTTATGTAAATATGAAAAGAAATAATTTTCTTAAATGATATTATTGAGGTTGGGAAGGGACTCCAAAAGGTTGGGGATCGCAGACCAATGTCATTTCTCAAAAGAATTTGCAAGCTTGAACCCATATCCAAGTTAAGGGGCAAAGTTTATTGCAATTGTAAGGCCAATTGAAGCAGACTATAATCCAAAGTTTTAACAAGGAATCTGGAGAAAGGAGACACCTTTATCCAGTTCTTCATGTTATTGATACCCTGAATTTAAGGCTTAGGAGTAGAATTAAGAAGTGGTCTCTAGAATTTGGTTATCATTGACCAACCAACAATAATGTTTGTAGAACTATTCTAAAATCAGAAGACTTGAAATCATTGGCAGACATTGTTAAAATAATAGTTTCAGGATCACTAATATATCTACTCTAAAATCTAAGGGAAGAAATAGTATTATATTCCTGGGCCAGAGGATTTTTATAACCATTCACAGAATAATAGTCTTCTTAGTTCAGAGGGCCTTTAAGATCACAGATTCCAAAGCCAGAAGATTTAGAATCACTGAGAGAAAAGAAGCCCCCTAAGATCAGGGATCCTTAAAATTATTGCTGTCTCCCCGAGAAGCTTATCAACATCAGTGAAAAACCTGGATGTTGAGTAAATGTAATGATGATATTGATTTAATGATAAGACAGTGCTCAGCTCTGAAGTTACAAATACATAGAAAGAAGCAGTCCTTACTCACATGGAGCTGACATTATAATGAAGGCAATTCACCACGTTCCTCCATCCAGAACTCTATTTCATGCAAGATTCTTGTTATTAATCATTCTTATAGAAATTAATCATTCTTAGTGCCCTAGACCTCAAAATAATTAAAGAATTATTCCAAATCTTTACCTGATTTATTCACAAATGAAATTCCTCTATTTAAATACTAGAAACCAATACACACCATACAGCGTAGAGTTTAATAAATTCTCTTGAAAAACACAGAAATGTAATATCAAATAACAATTAAGCCATAGACCCTAATAACCTGCAGCATTTATCAGAAGCAGTAAGTGGGGAGGTAAAAAATAAGAAAGACAATGAGGTAAAGCTTTGGCTTTTTACTTGGTTTGTTTTTTCTATCTTTTTACCAATATAGTTGCCTAGTTCATTGGCAAGGAAAGTCCAAGGTCCAAATAAGATTCATGAGATCCAGGCAGAGTTTTTTTGTTTTTTTTTTTAATTTAAAAAAAATTTTTCCTCCAGTTACATAAAAAAAAAAACAACTTTTTTTTGGTTTATATATGTACATTCTTTTTTTTTTTTTTTTAACATATGCCCAGCCAGTGTTTTAGAAAGAAAAACTACTCATTGAACTGAACTTTATGCATTGTCTGTGAGAAAACCTTAATTAATGACCACTTGCAACAGAAAAGGAATTAAACTAAAGTTCCCTCAAATCTATTTTCAAAAACTCTGCTTTTTTTTTTTTCTGTATGTCTACACACACCAACCAAAGCTATAGATTTTGCTATAATCTGTAGCAAATAGCTAAAAACAGCAAATTTTCTTTTGCTTCACAATTCAACTTAATAAGCCAAAAATGAAACCTTCCTCCCAACTACTTCCGGTAGAATGCCTCAAAATTCTGCAAAATTCAGATAGCATTCAAGAACAAACGACTACTTATTCAACTGAAGGTGAGATGCATATCCATATTCGTTATTAAAAGAAATAGTTAAGATCTACTTAAAGGCATATCTCATAAACTTTTCTTTTAGTGAAAGGCTTATTTTAAGTGGATTACCCTGGGAGAATCCAAACAGTCATTATTTTCACCATATTCCTTTAACAAATGAGAACTATAGAGTTTCCTGTAAGTCAGGAGTGGAAAAGGGCTTCCTGATTTTCACTTTTAATCTTTTATTTACTTCTTAAATTTTAACCACAAGATGACTCAGTGGTTGAGTTCAACTGCTTTTGAAAAGAAAGATAATTAACAGAGACTTTAGGTTGCTGACATGAAACTAGCTGTAAGATAATACTGTCATATCCCTGAAAATAATGGCTTTCCTACAGAAGTTAGGAAACCCCATGGGGAAAACCACAAACACTAGATTTGGGTTCAAATCTTATTTCTGGTGTCACTGCTTGTGCGACCTTGGGGACAAGCTACCTAACTTAAATTTTCTATCTGTATAGAGGGTTGGGGAGTGGGGGGCTGGGATTGGACTGATTGGTTTCTAAGATCTGTGGTTCTTCATCACACAAGGACTCAGGACAATGAATATTGGTCCCATGGAAAAATAAGGGGAGGAAAGGACCAGATAGTAGGGAATCTGGGGAGAAGTTTACATGTAATATTTTGATGCAAATCAAATTGGGAAGAGTTAAGAGCAGCTTAAGCAAGTTGTTTACTCTTCCCCAACATCCATCCATCCATTCTCACTTCTCTCAGTGTTGATAGAGTTTTCAGAGGCAAGAAGTCTCATTGCATTATAGGTCGCCCACCTTCTCTGTTGAGAAATAATTTGTTATTAGACCTAGAATGGGAAAAATTCTTCAACAATGGCAGCCAGATCCGGACAAATAAATAGTGAGTCTAGGTTACATCGTCTTCCAAATGCTTTTCATTATCTTGCTTTGACAGAAGACGCTGCCCAGAGACCTAGTTTTTTACAAATGCCCCTTTTCCCTCCCCCTCACTCTCCAAAGGCTACAGCAGGTCATCATGGCTGCAGAAAGATCCATTTCTCTCCCTACTTACCCTACGTTACTCAGCCCTCCAGGAGATCCCAGCACAAGCCTGTTCGTCCAGCAAGTTTGTGATCTTCTGCTGGCAGATCACCAGATCTTAGTTGTGTACGAGTGGCTAAGGAAAACGAAAATCATTCTGCTTCCAGTTACTTAGTTCACCAGTGCCCCACAGTGATGTCATCATTCAGATGCAGAGCTAAGGAAGTCTACAATCCTCTGCCTTGCCTTCCTTCACTCACCGCCCAATGAGCAGCTGTTTCCTAAGCTAAACTTTCTAGAAATCTGATCATATCTAGTTTCAAAATGAGCAAGGGGACATCAACAGAGAAGTAGGAATGTGTTGTTAGAAATAATAATAATAATAAATAAATCTGTGACATATGAAGGTCTGTTCTTTAACTGGAGGCTAGCATGGTGGAACAGAGATAGATTTAAAAAGAGTATGACAGGTAGGTAGTTTGCCCCTTCTTCTCTAGCATCCTGGCACTAGCTCATTTGCTTCTCCTGAGAATCCCAGGACAGCTGACCGCTGAGGGCCAAAGGCCCTTTGAACAAGGCAACACCAGCCACTAGCCTGAGTGTATTATTTTAGCTTAGCCATCTCAAATTGATGATGCCGGTGGTCAGTTGCTTTAGTAGTGAATGATCTGTCTGCCTGCCTCTCTCTATTTATAGTTTGTTTACTTTTTTTATAGTTTCTTTACTTTTTATTGAAGTGTCTCTCTGGATTCTTTTGTTATTAGAGCAGAAACAAGAAATCGTAATTTAATAAAGTTTAGATTGCTATGTCCCTCCATGATTTGACATTGTGTTAACTTCAGCCACACACAATTTAGTACTCACTTCATCTTTTTTTGTGTTCCTCAGTTTCCTCATCTTTAAAATGGAAGTAATAACACTTATACCTCACTGGATTGCTGTGTTAAATGATTTTTTCATGTCATGCAACTAGCATAGTGCCAGAGGTATAAGCTGGTCAGTTTTTTATCCCCTATACCAGTGAGTCAAACTCAAATAGAAGCAGATTTATGTTGGCCACATATTGCCTTAGCAAGCCTCATAGTTGTACTGTTTTGTATATATCAAAGTATTAAATAAATCATAGGAGCATATTTCAGAAAGAATCTCTAGACTGGCCTCAAGGTAATGACTTTTTCAGCCACAGCCATTCTTAAACACTGTCAAAAAAAGAAAGGCACAGAATCTCACTTTTGGAAGGATTCTCAGAGCCATCACATCTAGACCAAATGGGAAATCTCCTCAGACTATAGCATACCCAAGGTTTTATCTAAATAATCTAAATATCTCCCAGCTAGCCCATTCTCATTTTGGGAAAACACTGATTGTTAGGAAGTTTTAATTTACATAAATCCTAAATTTAACCTATGCAACTCCCATTGTAGAAAGATTGAGGTTTGCATAAGAGGAGAATTACTGATTCACAGATCTTTGAAGTATTAAAGCATGCATTATTATTAGAGCACGAGTTTCATGAGGTTGGGGCTATCCAGTGTTAAGCACAATTTTATGAGGCACAGCAGACATGTAGTAACTACTTAATTCAGCAAATATTAAATACCTGCTATGTGCATACAAAGGTAAAATATAAACTCTCTTTTGTCAAAAAATTTAAGCATTTGTCATGGCAGAGTACTATTGTACAAGATAGGGTATAGGGGGTTATACTTGTGATTTCATTGATATGGAGAACTACCTTGATCCATGCAAATAGACACCTTCTCTACAATTTATAGTCTCGGAGAGGTGTCTAGGATACTAGTGATGAGGGTTAGGGTCCCTTTAAGATTCCTTTCTAATTGCCCAACCCATGGCTGGAATATCCAGGCCCAGCCCTCACCATTATCAGCTCAGCTTCCCCCAGACCTCACCTGATCTGAGCTAACTGAAAAGCCTGCCGAGAATTTAGGGGTACTGCCCATCATATATAAAAAGGGCCGAGCGGGAGCCCTCTTTGCTGGAGCCTTCCCAGCCAACACATGGTATCCTTCCAGCCATGTAGGGTTCCTGCCCGCCCAGCGGCCACCTTTGGCCCTGGCGTCTTCCTAACTTAACTTTACTTCCAAATTCCTACAATAAACCTTTTTATTTATCAATCTAGGTTTTCAGGCCTGTAAATTCATCTTACAGAGGACACTGCACCTCATGGGATTATTATCTATGCGCTGAGAAGCTTTTATTGCAGCCTTAGCAATTTGCTCATATATTGTCATGGTATAATTAATCTGTTCTGAATTCTCTCCATATCAACCTTCACCAGCTAAGTGCTCAAAAGTGAATTTTGTGTTAACTATTTCCAAATTGCATCTGACTTGGATTTTACATGATTCATGAAACTCCGCAAGCCATAACAAATTTTGTCCAGGTTTTAGATATGTCCTTACTATGGATTTCCAATCATTTGGGGTTAGGACTTCATAAGACAAACCATCTAATAACATTTTAACATAAGCTGATGTAGCCCCATAAAGGGTACAACTTTTTTTCAAATCTTTAATTTTATTCAAATCTAAAGGTGCATATCCTCTCCTTTTTTGACCTACAGAGTCAATATCTTCAATCACAGGATATTCATGTATAAAATCACTTATATCCTGTCCTTCTCTCTTAGCTTTAGCCAATGCTTTTTCTAATCATGCCATAGGTTTAGGCTGCTTTACAGGTGATTCTGTTTGTATTTCGGCCTCTTCCCCTCCTCCTTCTTGCTCCACCCCTGAAGGGTTAATTGAGGGAAGATATGGGAAATGCTCCTGTTGCTCAGAATTGTACTTAACTTCATTGTTATCTGATTCATCCTTTTCACCTAGTTTAGTTGACACTTCCCCATTTTGCTCCTCCTTCTCTTCCTTTAGAATAACATTTTTTAAAGCCATTTGGATTAAATTGTAGGTATGAAGTGTATCTTTGGAAATTGAGTTTGGTCTGGAACCAAAGGGCAAAATGTCAGAAAGGCAATCGTAGTGTTCACCTAATTGCTTTCCTACAAATTCCCATTCATCTGGATCCAATTCTTCTTCCAGAGAAAAACAAGGACATATGACCTTCACAGTTTTTAAAAGTTCAGTAATCTCCAAAATTATAATCAATCCTTGGCTTTTCATAACCTTGATGATGCTCTCTAAACATTTTCCTTGAACAGAAGGCGGTTGCCCCATTTCACTATAAGAGATTGCTGGTTTAGCCCTTAACAAGTTAAGTTCCTCATTTATCTATTAGAACTCTCACTTAATCTTTAACAAAGTTTCCTTGTTACTCATGGTTCTGGGTCAGAGAGACTGAGATCTGGATCGGAGGCTTTTCCACTGGAATCAGGATCGTGTCTGTCCCTGTTCAGGTGCCAAATTGCAATGGTCTGGGTCTAGCTCCTCTGAAGGGCTCAGAATAAGTCCTTGTCAGGATAAGCAAGAGTCCTTGCCCCACATTGTGGATGCCAATATGTAACGTGCTGTTGTCTCCAGAAGCTGCTGATCGCTCTCTGGGAGGAGATATGCTGTGTCAATTCAAATCTCTCGGACAGATTCTTCTGCCGACTTCCCTTCCTGCAGAGAGCAGCCTCAAGTCTCATCCAGACAAAACTCTGTCTCTCCTCCAGAGCTGCCTTCTTTTATCCTCCCAGAGAATGGGCGTGGGATAATCCAAGGGCTTCTGGGAAAAATTACTTCAACCAATGAACTTGCTCCTCCTAAGCATGCAAGCTCTTCCCCAGGAATTCACAAGTAAAACTCCCAGTAGAGGCCGGAATTAGAGAATTGTCAAGTACTGACTTAGCACTTAGTAAGAACCTAATATCTCATTATCTCATTAGCACTTAGTAAGAACCTAACAGTTAGTGAAGCATTTAATGTTCTTTCTTTTGATCCTATAGGCAATAGGAAACAACTGGAATTTCTGAGAGGAAAGTGTTATAGTCATTGTTGGATTGATATGTTCCTTTTGGAAGTACCTAATTACTACCTGGAAGTCTACCCTTTTCTTTCTCCAAGTTACTTATGGGACAATAAGAAAAGAAAAACAATTATTATTTCAATAAGGTACACTATTGTTTCCAGGTTTCCTCAACAGTAGAGGACACTTTGCAAATCCTCAGACTGTGCTGCCTATGACTTTAATTCTTTTATTAAATCAGGAAGTGGGGAAGGGAGGAAGAACAGAAAGAAGGGATGAATCCAGTATTCTTTTTATTATTCCAGTATCTCCTGTCAGTCACTGGTTGACTATCAGAAAGCATTGGACTAATCTATTAACTATAACAACCACTTAAAATCATCTCAGGTTCATTCAGTGCTGAATATTAGTTTGTTGAGCCAATGATGTTAGTGGCAACAAGGAGAGAGAGGTCTTCTCTCAGATCACTTCTATGTTTTGATTCAATTTTTATGTACACCATAACTCTCCTTCTTCATACATTTCCCCTTTCTCTTCCCTAACTAGCACAAAGAATTAAAATGATTTAAATATGTAGTTTGATATTTATTTTCCCTTCCCTTTTCCCTTCCACTCTTCCTTTTTCACCCTTCCCCTTCTCCCCTTCTCCTTCGCTTCCCCCTTCCCTTCTTTCTTCTTTCCTTCCTCTCTTCTTCCCCCTTTTCTCTTTCTTTCTTTCTTTCTTTTCACAAGATCTCAGCTATAAAGTTACTACACACATCCCTAGTGACAACCAACAATCTCTTCAATAATGACAATATGGTATTCCAACATATAGAAATGAATGTAATAACTGTTTACAGGGCATACAAGTAAATAAAGGGTATCCCAAAAGTCTTAGTGTGGTTTTAAGACTTAATAGTTTAGATCTGTACCAAGACTTATGGGACATCTTATACACATTTGTGTTTATAAAAGGCAATTATTATAAATTCCTATAAATGGGTTATGAATTGTGCAAAGAAAAAGTGTTGAGTCATGTTAATTTTAAAGAGGTAGTTTTAAAAATTTCTTATTAAACATAATGCTTGTATGCATTAAACATAATGTTTTATATGGATATTTTTTAAAAATCTCTTATTAAACATGTTTGTATGCCATGCTACTCCCCAAATCAATGTGTTTGGGGGAAAACAGATTAGTGAACATATGCTAAGTCCCCATCCAATGCAAAGTTTCTCTCCCTTGTTATATCCTAAGACAATACTCAAATCCAATAGATAAAGGATAATGAATCCACTGATATTTACTACACATTTTGCTATTGCTGGTTAGTCAATTTTCAGTCCAACTCTTTCTGACTTCATTTAGAGTTTTCTTGTCAAAAGAAAATGGAGTGGTCTTCCATTTCCTACAGCTCATTTTGCAGATGAAGAACTAAGGCAAACAAGATTTTTTTAGGTCCTAATTGAAATTTTTTAAAAAGGCAGAGGGAAAAAGGACAAAGAAGGGAAATAAAGAAATAAAATATTTTCTGCAATATTCTATGTGTCAAGGGGATTTTCAATCTAATTCTTAATTCCTGATTTTCTACCATAATGGAAAAACTGTCACTTCATCATCATCATCACCACCACCACCATCATCACTAACATTTATGTGGCATTTCAAGGTTTGCAAAGCACTTTACATATATGTTCTCATTTGATTTCACAGCTTTAATGATAAATATTCAAAGTACAGCCTCATCAGCGTGAGGCAACTAGGTAAATACAGGAGCGAGTGCTACCTAGAGTTAGGAAGATTCAACCTCAAACACTTACTAGTGGTGAAACTTAATCTGTCTGTTTTCTGTGCTATAAAATGGGGATAATAACAACATCCACCTCCCAGAGATCAAATAAGATAATTATAAAGTGCCTAGCACATAGTAGGTGTTGTATAAATGCTTATTCCCATTCCTTCCTTTTCAGCCATTTCTTGTGGTATATTTGAAAATTACTGAAACTTTTTACCTCAGCTCTGAAGTATGATGGTGCAGCTATAACTCCTGTTCCCAGGGGCACAATGGTTATACTGCTTCATATGGTCTCTGTTAGTTTGTCTCTCCCTAGGTATATTATCTACATCCAATGGATTCCTTTAAAACCTCCAATCTGGGAACTGTGCTCATAAACAGCCCACTGAGAAATATATTCTAGAGAAAGCGAACCAATGAATAATATTCTTTTAGCCCCAGGCATTATGGTAAATGAAGTTTCACGTTGACATTTCCATTACACAGAAAGATTTAACCTTATTGACTAATGCCTCAAAGTACAATTTAGCCCAATTTTTCCCACTAGGAGCACATGAGGTTAAGAAGATGATCGCCTCTTTCTAAACATCAGCAGGTAGAAGGGATGCTGAATAACTCTCCTTCCCTTTTTGCAAGGGACAATTTCTTGTACTCTCTTGGTGCAGCAAATAATTCTCGTGCCCCTGCTCACAGAATTCCATTTTCAGCATTTTTAGGCAAGGATAGAAAAATGATGTACTGGAGAAAAGGAAAAGGGAATGTAACATGCTCTCAGAGTCTTATCCAGTTAGTTTCATTCACAAGTTTGGTTTAGCTCTGCCTAGGACCAGAGAGGTAGTCCAGATGTCACTCCCACTGGCAGTGACTCCAGAGATCTCAGGAAGAAGGTAATACCTTCTTGAGTGATTAGCACCACTCCTTGCTCAATAGGATCGAGTGTTCAGCCTATTAGAGGAGGAGGAGGGGCTCAGATTTCTGAGCTCTTTTTTACAAGAAACATAGAAAGAGGTTGGGAGATCTACTTAAAATATATCTTCTACAGCCAAGCAACAATATACCCGTGAATATTGTTTACTACATGTAACAATGTAAATGGAAAGAGCAACATTGTTTTAAGAAAATCAAAAGTGAATCTGGTGAAATTATAAACATGACTCAAAAGAAGATATATAAAAAAGCAACATCAAGACTATGTAATGCTCAATTCTGATGGACTTGATTCTTTTCAACAATGAGGTGGTTCAAGGCAATTCTACAGACCTGTAATGGCTAGAGCCATCCACATCCAGAGAGAGAACTATGGAGGCTGAATGTGGATCAAAGCATAGTATTTTCACTTTTTTGTTGTTGTTTGTTTGCTTGGTTTTTTTTTTTTCTTTCCCTTTTGATCTGATTTTTCTTGTGCAATTTAATGAATATGGAAATATGTTTAAAAGAATTGCACATTTAGTCTATATTGGATTGCTTGCTATTCAGAAGGGGAGTAGGGAAAAAGAAGGAGAAAAATTTGGAACACAAGGTTTTGCAAAGGTGAATGTTGAAAACTATACTTGCATATATTTGGAAGAATAAAATATTATTAAAGAAAAAAAAGAAAGGTTATAAGAAGACTTTCCCATAACACATATCTCCTTGAGGATGTGGGAAGAACCATGTTTTATATATTGTGTATATTTCCAGAGTGTTTTTAATGCTTTGATCAGTTATGCTGATTCTTGTATTTTTCCTTTTAGTTTTCTATCTTTAGAAATACTATTTCTTAAAATATGGAATAGGTATTTAGCCTGGGCATTCCTCAAGTTATATTAGTCTTGACCTTGCATTTGGATTTCTTTCTCTTTTTTTTTTTTTTAAAACATTTTAAGTTAATATTTATTTTTTAACAGTCATTTCTTTTTAAATTTTGAGTTCTAAATTCTCTCCTTTCCTCCCACCTCCTTCAATATTTGTTACTGGTCCCATTAGTCAGGTCTGTAATTTGAATGGTTCTTTTTCTTACTCATGAGCATCTCCTCGTGCTTAGATTGCTAAAGGGACTGTTTTCATGAAAACAATTATGATTTGCCTAAATGGAGAGAAAAGGGGGGAGGGGGAATTGAACAGTTATTTAAAATTTTATTTTTATTAACTAGAAAATCTACAAATTCAAACAATTGTAAGAATGATTGTAATGTGGATCATCACATCTTCCTTGGAATTGAGAAAGGAAAAGGGATATAGAATGATAGAATGATGGACTTGAAATCAGGAAGAACTGAATTTGACTCAGATATTTATTACTGTTGTGAATAATACTTCTCTGAATTCCAACTTCTTCATCTGTAAAATGGGGATAATATCTTCAGCTTTAAAATATCCTTTAGGGTTGTTGGAAGCTTAAAGGAAATAATGTATACTTTGCAAAATTTCAAATGCTATATGAGTGTCATTGTCATACCATGTACATTAAAATACAACAGCAAAAGTATAACTTATGGGGACAGTTATGTTCTGGAAGGATGGTTAGGGAACAGAGCAAATGGCAATGAATGGGGCACAAACAAATAAACATTTAGAGGCCAAAAAGTAATGAATAGTGGAAAACTAACAAGGTCAGCAACAACAATAAAAGAAAGCATATAAGACCTTCCCATCACACATACCTCCTTGAGGATATGGGAAGAGGCATAAGTGCTATACATTGCACATATTTTCAAAGTGTTTTCAATGCATTGATCAGTTATGCTGATTTTTAAATTTTTCCTTTTATTTTTCTATCTTTATAGATATTATTTTTTTATTTAGAATATATGTTCAGCCTGGGCATTCCTCAAAATATATTAAACTTGACCTTGAGTTTGGATTTCTTTCTTTTTTAAAAAACATTCTAATTTAATATTTATTTTTAACAGTCTTTTCTTTTTAAATTTTGAATTCTAAATTCTCTCCTTTCCTCCCACCTCCTTCAATATTTGTTACTGGTCCCATTAGTCAGGTCTGTAATTTGAATGATTCTTTTTCTTATTCATGAGCACCTTCTCATGCTTAGATTGGTAGAGGTACTGATTTCATGAAAACAGATAAGATTTGCCTAAATGGAGAGAAAAGGGGGGGCAGGGAATTAAACAGTTATTTTTAGCATTATTTTTATTAACTAGAAAATCTACAAGTTCAAACAATAGTAGGAATGGTTGTAATGTGGGTCATTACATCCTTCTTGGAATTGAGAAAGAAAAGAGTAGCACAGGGGATAGAGAATAATGGACTTGAAATCAGGAAGAACTCTATTTGACTCAGATATTTATTACTGCTGTGAATAATACTTCTCTGAATTTCAATTTTTTCATCTGTAAAATGGGATAATCTTTAATTTTAAGAATATCCTTCAGGGTTGTAAGAGGCTTAAAGAAAATAATATATACACAGTACTATGCAAAATTTCAAGTGCTATATTTGTTTCAGCTGTCATACCATTCTCATTCAAATACAACAGCAATGGTATAATTGGGGGGGCAATCATGTTCTGGAAGGATGGCTAAGGGACAGAGCAAATGGCAAAGAATGGGGCACAAGCAAATGAACATCTAGAGACAAAAAAAGAATGAATGGTGGAAAACTAACAAGAATACAGTAACAACAATAGCTACCTACCTTCTTTCCAGTGGAAAATCTCTCAAAAGTACAGGATGAGAACAAAGTATAGGATGGTTTAACAACTCATTCCCATAACTTCATCATTCTAACTGTGCCAGTGGCTAAACTCTGCCTCAACAATATTGAGGGTTAGGATAAGTTTAAACGATATGCTCATTTCACTTAGCATCAGTTCATGTAAGTCTCTAGGCCTTTCTGAAATCATCATGTGGATTGTTTCTTATAGAACAATAGAACTATCATATTCATATACCATAACCTCTTCAGCCATTCTTCAATTGATGGGCATCCACTCAGTTTCCAATTTCTTGCCATTACAAAAACGGTTGCCACATACATTTTTGCACATGTGGGTCCCTTGTCCTCCTTTAAGTTTTCTTTGGACTATAAGCCCAGTAGAAACACTGCTGGATCAAAGGATATGCACATTTTGATGGATCTTGAAACTATGATAGCATAGTTCCAAAATGCTCTCCAGAATGTTTGGATCAGTTCACAACTCCACCAACAATGTATTAGTGTCCTAGTTTTTCCACATCTCCTTCAACATACATCATTATCTTTTCCTGTCAACTTAGCCAATCTGAGAGGTGTGTAGTGGTATCTCAGAGTTTGTCTTAATTTGCATTTCTCTGATCTGATCAATAATGATTTAGAGCATCTTTTCATATGACTAGAAATGGTTCCAATTTCTTCATCTGAAAATTGTCTTTTCATATCCTTTGACCATTTATCAATTGGAGAATGGCTTGAATTCTTATAAATTTGAGTCATTCTCTATTTATTTTAGAAATTAGACCTTTATCAGAACATTTGAATGTAAAAATGTTTTCCCAGTCTATTGCTTCCCTTTTAATTTTCTCTGCATTAGTTTTGTTTGTACAAAACCTTTTTAACTTAATATAGTCAAAATAATTTATTTTTTGATCAATAATGATCTCTAGTACTTCTTTGGTCACAAAATTCTTCCTCTTCCATTGATCTAAGAGGTAAACTATCCTATATTCTTCTAATTTATTCATAATATCATTCTTTATGTCTAGATCATGAACTCATTTCAACCTTATCTTGGTATATGGTGTTAGGTATGGGTCAATGTCTAGTTTCTGCTATACTAGTTTCCAATTTTTCCAGTTTTTGTCAAATAGTGAGTTCTTATCCCAAAAGCTAGAGTCTTTGGATTTGTCAAGTACTAGATTGCTACAGTCATTGACTATTTTGTCTATTTCTTAGCTAGTACCAAATAGTTCTGATGACTGCTGCTTTCTAATACAGTTTTAAGTCTGGTACAGCTAGGCCACCTTCATTTGCATTGTTTCTCATTAATTCCCTTGAAATTCTTGACCTTTTGCTATTTCAGGTGAACTTTGTTATTTTTTTTTAGGCCTATGAAATAATATCTTTGATATGGCACTGAATAAATAGATTAATTTAAGTAGTATTATCATTTTTATCATATTCACTTGGCCTCCCCATGAATACTTGATATTTTTCCAATTGATTAATCTGACTTTATTTGTGTGGGAAGTATTTTGTAGTTGTATTCATATGGTTTAGAACTTTTTCTTGACGACAATAAGTTCATGTAATGAACTATTTTATAAGAGAATTATTGAGTTTTATTCTGTAATGAACAGCAGGGCATTTGATTGCTCAATATTGGCAAAGAAATACAGTGAAAAAACAGGGTTAAGGAATAAAACCTAAAACCTCATGTCCAAAATGTAATAAAGGTTTCCACTGGGCTTCAGAATGTAAATCGGCTCAGGGAAATGGGAGGCAGGACTCAACTCCAGGGCCCCAAGCACAAAACACTTTGATGGGGGAAGGAGATTGCAATTAGGATTAATAGATTTATATGCTGTAGGCGGGATTGATATGTCTTATTTATATGCAGGACTACTGAAATATTTCTTGGAGAGTTGAATCCTGTCCCCATCCAGCCTACAGAGTCCTTGCCTCCACACATAGTAGGCTTGACAATTTCATCCCCTTAGAGTACTTATAAGACAGTATCCATCTATATCCTGATCTGGGAAACTAGGGAACAAGTTACTAATATCCCAGTCAGTAATATAGGTAGACAACATGTGATCTATCATCAAGAAGAAATAGCAGTATCAGGCCTCCTGATATACACTTTTGATATGCAATTTGATGATATTTACTCAGATTTTGACTCTCAGCAACAGAATCCTGGAATATTCTGGAGGGCATCTGTTATAGCTGATCATCCTATGCTCCCTATTTATGTAAATAGTATACTATTGAAGGGGTTGGTTGTTATAGGTGCAGATCTCACAGTTATTAGAAGCGCCAGCTGGCCCAGTCAATGGTCAAACACCCATATTCCTGGTATAGGTGGATCCACGTCAGCTGAACTTAGTGCCATCCCTTATGAAAAACTGAAAATAAAACAGGAGTCTTTACCCCATTTGTTTTTTGTTTGTTTGTTTGTTTGTTTGTTTTTTGAGGCTGGGGTTTAGTGACTTGCCCAGGGTCACACAGCTAGGAAGTGTTAAGTGTCTGAGGTCAGATTTGAACTCGGGTCCTCCTGAATTCAAGGCTGGTACTCTATCCACTGTGCCACCTAGCTGCCCCCTCCCATTTGTACTTAAAGGAATCAATTTGTGGGGATGAGACATTTTACAGCAGCTGGGATTACAATTGAGTACCTTGGCTTTTTAGGCAGGGCTGCTGTTGAAGGCCTGCCAGCTCTTACACTTATCCCCAACCAATGGAAAGTGAACACATCTGTGTGGGTAGAATAGTGGTCTTAACCAGTGAAAAAATCTGGGCTTTATCGGATATAGTAGAAGAGCAACTTGACCAAGGGCACTTACAATCCTCTCTGAGCCTTTGGAACTCCCCTATATTTGTTATAAAAAAAGAAATCTAGGAAATGGAGGATGTTAACCAACCTGAGGAAAGTATAGACAGAGAGAAACAGATTCAGAGATTGAGAGACACACAGAGAAACAGAGATATACTTATGGAAATAGAGAGACAGAGAGAGAAATAGAGACACAGAGAAAGATAGATTCAGACAGACAGAGACCCACAGAAACAAAGACAGACAAATAGAAAGAGATAGAGAAGAGCAGGAGACACACAGATAAACAGAGAGAGAGACAGATGTTAAAAACAGAGAAATTAGACATTTTAAATGACTTTCAGAAATTAATTGGACATATCCAATGGATGTGTCTAGTATTAGGTTTAACTACTCATCAGCTACAACCATTGTATGACATCTTAAGGGGAGACACTGCTTTGGATTCCCCGTCAGCTTACAAAAGGAGCCCAAGAAGCTCTGAGGGAGGTTGAACTACCTTTATCTAATGTAGTTGAGAGAGTCACCCAAAAACCCTTGGAAATATTGGGTTTTTCTATAAAAGAAACACCTAGAGCAGTCCTCCATTAAGGAGACAATGTAATCGAATGGGTGCCCATCCCTGCACCACCAGAGCAAAGCCTGATTCCTTACCCAGTGCTTATAGCTAGAATCTTATTAAAGGCCATTAAATAAGTAACACAATTATCTGGGATAGGACCCAACAAGATATATACCTTTTCTAGCAATGTACAAATTAATGTATGCTGTGAAACCAATCCCAAAGTAGAAAATTTTACTGGCCATGGCTCCATATTGTGCGTGTGGGTCCCCTTTAAGGATAGCCTGGCTATTGCATAATTGAAGAAAAGGTTTCTAAGATCCCTCTTAAAGGACCAACTATCTTTACACATGCAACCAAACATAACCTCTATGATTTACATTCTCCTGATTTTGTTATAAAAAAATTAGTCAGAACTTCCTTTCAGTTCATGCAATAGAATGAGTTATATGCAATTATGCTAACCATTACTTATTGCCCAGGATTCAGCTTATTCAGTAGGTGTGGTACAAAGAATTGCTACAGCCCAGATAAAATTTGTAGCTTCTAACATATTTCAGCTTTTTAAGAAACTTCAGGAGCAAGTGTGAAGCCATCTATGTAAGCATTACCTCTTTCATATTCCTTCTCATATTGCTCTTCCTGGACCTATTTTTTATGGAAACTCAGCAGATCGCCTTCTCATCTTGTTAGCCAAAACTTTTCTATTTCAGGCCACCCAAGAATATTATTCTAAATATCATCAGGCTGCACAAGTTTTATATCTGCAGTTTGGGATAAAAAAAGAAGAAACTAGGAGTGTAGTAAAAGCCTCTACAACTTGCCTCCCTTTCCATGCTCTTATACTACCTCCAGGGAATAATCATCATGGTTTGAGGTCCAAGAAGATTTGGCAGACCCATTATAAATTCTTTGGCCATCAGTTTTTGTTTTTTGGTTTTTTTTGCTAAGACAACTGGGGTTATAAGTGACTTGCCCAGGATCACACAGCTAGGAAGTGTGAAGTGTCTAAGGCCACATTTGAACTCAGGTCCTCCTGACTTCAAAGCTGGTGTTCTATTCACTGTACCACCTAGCTAACCAGGCCATCAGTTTTTTATCCATGTTGCTATGGATACCTTCTCAGGATTTACTTTTGCAGTATCAGCAGCAAAAGAGATGACCCAGATAGTCACTGAATTCCTGACACAACCCTTTGCAGTTATGGGTGTGCCACAAGCAATAAAAACAGATAATGGATCTGCATATACTTCTAAACATATCTCACACTTCTGTGCACAGTATTAGATTTCACACACCATTGGCATACCCTTTAACCCACAAGGACAGGCAATAATAAAAGGAACAGAGGCATCAAGATACTCTTCCAAAAACAAACAAAAAAAAAAGGGGGGGGGAGCCATGCGTAATTACAGAGAACTTTAAACTTAGCCATTTACACTATCAATTTTTTGGTTTTTGATGGAGATGCTGGCTCTGGCAGACAAGTTTCATAACCCACCAGAAGAACAGTGTCCAGTGCAAGCAGCTCCAGTATCTGGATAATCACCAGGTGATGTGGAGAGATCTGGAGAGTGGTGAATGGAAGGAACCAGATAGGTTAACTGTTTGGGGAAGAAAGTTTACTTGTGTCTCTACAGATGGAAAAGGAATCCGATGGGTCCAACACGCTGTATCCACCTTATCCATCAGAGAGATAAAAAAAGAGAAGACCTTCAAAACAAAGGAAAAGACCTAGGAAACATCAGGTGCTTCCCTCTCTGACTTTGCCAGCCACTGAAAGAGCATGACTGTTACCACTAGGAGTAGGGCAACTAACTATGCAAGACTTTAAAACCTGAAGGAATCCTTGGATTCCTCAGCACACAAAGTGATGTACAATAGATTGGCTTTGGACTATCTTTTGCTGCTAAAGGAAGTGCATGTAAGGTTGTGAACTCACAACAGGTGGCCACAAACATACGCCACCTATATGAGACGGCTCAAAGAATGAGAGACACAAAATACGTGATTTTCTATATTTTCCTTTTGGGACTCTTGGAAGTCTATTATGTATGATATAACTACTTGCCTGTGTGATTCCTCCCCATGCTGAAACTTGTTATCCACTGTTTTATGTATCTAACTTCTGATGTATACCTGCTCCAATTAAAACAAAAGAATGGGAGAGATGATGAGGGCCACAGGTAGTGGGGAATTCTGGGTAAGACATAAGACCCTCCAGCTCAGTAAGGAACTGCTGACATATCTGGTTTGACTCTCCATCCCACCCCAAGGGTGTCTCGGCCTTCCTTACTATCTCACATGACTTGATTCCTTCCCAAGGTTAACCCTACTTCTGCACAAACAATCCCATTCCATCCCATCTCCAACAGTCATATGTGAGGGGTAATATCTTCCTTTCTTGAATATGTTGGTGAAAACATGCTTCTTCCCTATTAATAACCTCATAATTATATAGATGGGGAGATAAGCGTGCAGGTCAGTGGTTGATATTTTCTGAGTCAACTTTTCTTTTAAGATTAAGATTTTTCTTATATTTCTGGTGTCTTCCACTCTTTATAAACTGGCCCCTCTCTTCCTTCCCAGTTTTATCAACTAACTGCAGCATGAATCTCCTCTACAGTAATAATAGCTAACATTTATTGTGCTTACTGTGTTCCAGGCACTCTGCTAATTGCTTTAAAATTATTGTCTCATAGATTCTCACAACAACTCTGGGAGGTAGATACTATTTTTGTCCCCATTTTACACATGAAGAAACTGAAAGCAATCAACTTAAGTGACTTGCCCAGAGTCATAGTTGGTGTCAGTGGTTGAATTTGGCTAAGTCTTGCTGACTCCAGGTCTAGCACTCTATTCATTATGCCACATTGTTGATTCCATAATTACTTCATCCAATCTGCTTTTCTTATGTTTATTCTCCTCAGTATCATTTTCTTTGTACATACTTCAGATACTGATGTTAGTGTCTAAATGTGGTGAGTCCTGTCTGCTTGATGAAGAAAACAATTTGTTATAATAATTTTTGTAAATCTTTTCCCTTTTTCTTCGGTTTCTAGTTTTCTTTCCATTTTTATCCCTAAATGGTTTTGGAATTTAGGTGAACATCTGACCAAACTTTCATTAGACTAATTTTAGTCTCCCCTTTTTTTTTTCTTTATGAGAAAGTACTGCTCATAATTATCTGTCATCCTTTGTAAGATTTTATGAAGAACTCATCTTAATGCCAGTGTTCTAACCCAGTGTTGCCTTTGGCAGCCATATCTTCCCAATTTGTGGACTAAGGTGCTTTCTGGGCAATTTGGTCTTTTTGCTATAGCAATTTACATTGGTTTCACTTCAAAATCTCATCATACAAAACTTAACCATAAAGAAAATATTGCTACAGCCCAGTAGATGGCCCATTTCAGCAATATTTAAGACAAAAATGATCTGGACAACTTGAAATAAATTCACTACATGACTTAACTTGCAATTTACTTACATTGAATTTCTGCCAACTAGCTTTGAGGGATAGTACTGAAGTCAGAAAAATGTAAAAGTTTTAGGCTTGCTTATACAGGCTTTATTTTAATCACATTAGGTAGTGTTTTTGATCTAAGTTACTAATGACAATAGGGTGAAATTTTGAACAGTGAGAGAAAAATGTTAGTTCAAATATAAACAAGTCAGACATTTTTATAGCACCATCTTTTCTCAAAATTCAGTACTGCATTTCAATATCTGCTCTATTAACAATCAAAATTGCATCTATGCATAAGACATAGGAAAGCTGATCTTGATGTCGTATCCTAATTTCTAGTCCTTTGCTACCACAAAAAGTTACTATATTTTTTGTATAAATATATTTTCCTTTAAAAAAAAATCTCAGATACAGACCTAGTAGTGATATTGCTGTGTCATCGTTGCAGTTTTATAGTTCTTTGAACATGGTTCCAAATTGTTCTCAAGAATGGTTGGATCACGTTACAACTCTATTAACAATTAATGTCTCAATTTTTCTACAGCCCCACCAGCATTTGTCATTGTCCCTTTCTGTTGTTAGCCAGTCTGATAGGTATGAAGTAGTATCTTAGAGTTGTTTTAATTTTCATTTCTCTAATTGAGTTGCGATTCAGAGCATTTTTTTATGTGACTGATATTTCATGAAATAATTGCTTTGATTTCTTCTTCTGAAAATTGTCTGTTCATAACCTCTGAACATTTATCAACTGAGGAATGGCAAGAAGACAATATGTAAATGATTACACATATAAACAAATACACATGTGTATATATACATATGTTTATACTGTATACATATGAAGAGATGATGATGATGATATGATGATGGAAGGTCATCTGAAAGGTGAAAACAGGAGAACTTGGGTAGACCAGGAAAATTATTGCAGAAGATGGGACTTTTAAACTGAATCTTGAAAAGAAGCCAGGAAAATTAAGCAATGAAGTCAGAGTGTTTATCAAAGTTTACTATGTCTAAGTGGAGATTCAAACATAATTTGCTCTCAAGGAGCTCATGTCCTAGTGAAGACAGCACTGTATGGGAAATTTCAGTTTTGAGTCAGATGAAAAGATCATATGGTTTTCAGGATGCTGCAACAAAGCCGATAATGGTAACAGCTAACATTTATACAGTGCCTACTATGGGTCAGGCACTATGCTTTACAAATATTGC
The DNA here is from genome assembly GCF_048593235.1 of Sminthopsis crassicaudata. Lineage (NCBI taxonomy): Eukaryota > Metazoa > Chordata > Mammalia > Dasyuromorphia > Dasyuridae > Sminthopsis > Sminthopsis crassicaudata. The sequence continues at coordinate 387,865,963 of NC_133620.1, read as the reverse complement.
CTCATTTGATCCTCAAAACAACTCTCAGAAGTAGGCGCTGCTTGTCCTCATTTTACAGATGAGAAAAATAGGACAGAGAGAGGTCATGATTTGCCTGGGATCACACTGCCAGCAACTATCAAGAACCAATTTGGGACCATTTGACAGTGGCTTTGGTGACAGTGACATTCTGGGTCTGCAGTAGATGCAGATGTGGCACCTGCTGGGGCAGCTGCATCTCCCAGAGAGTGGATCTTCCCAGGATGACTGCTGCAGATACCAGGCTGAAAGCATGTTATTTTAAAGGTTCTACAGTTTAGGATCCTAGACCATCTCCTGCAGGATCTTAAGGAAGATGGTAGGCAAGCTGGTCATGGTGGTTTGATTTGCCTGGATACTGTCTGTTCCCTTCAGAATGTCCTGCTGCTTCAGTAAAACTAGCTTGATACCCTGTGAATAATAGCTCTGTGGCATCTGGTGGGGATGACTGGCATCTTATCCAGAGGAGCTACCTCTCCAGATAATTGGGATAAATGTGAGGGTTGAGCTAGAATCAGGATCTAGCAGGGCTGCCACTGCCAAGTCTTCTGTTCCAATCTGCCTGTTAATGGAAGTTAGGTTGTTAGCACTGGTTGCTGGTAATAAGGATGGAGGACTTTGTAATGATTTCTCAATAATGTTCAGAGAAATTCACTAGAAATCAGTCTAGTGGTTGGGATACTCTATTCCCAAGAGCACACCCTATTCCTAAGGCTCTTTGGACGTTCTTGGTCTGTTTCCATCAGGATGGATCAAGGTGGCTGTGGTGATTGGGTAATGAGAGGTGGGGTAATGGTGATATAGGATAAATGTTGAGTGAGAAGTTGGCTGCAAGCCTAGATAACTGGGAGGATGGTGGTGCCCTTGACAGTGATAGGGAAATCTGTAATGGAGGGAGGATTTAGGGGGTAAATAAATTGTATTAGGCATGTCGAGTTGCAATGCTAAAGGGACATCCAGTTTGGGCTGTGTTATAAGCAAATGGAGATACATGACTATACTTAGAGAGACTAGGACTGCATATATACATCTGTGGATCACTAGTATAGAAATGATAATTGAATCATTGGAGCTGATGAGATCAAGTGAGATAATATAGATTGAAAAGAGAAGGGAGCCCAAGAGATCCTCAGGGTATAACCATGGTTACAAGGCATGAGATAGATTAAGGGGGGAAATAAATTATTGAGTACCATCATATTATTGATGGTGAAAAGAGAAACAATAGTGGGTATACTGACACATTTTACACATAAATATTTCTGTGTGTATTCACAGTATATGAATGTAATGGAATGTTATTGTTCTAGAAGAAATGAGCAGGCAGATTTCAGAAAGTCCTGGAGACACTTACATGAACTGATGAGAATGAAGTAAGCAGAACCAAGAGAACATTGTCCATAGCAACAACAAGTTTATGCAATGATCAGGCTATGATGGATGTGGCTCTTTTCAACAATAAGGTGATTCAGTTCAGATAGAGTTGGCATGGAAAGCACCATGCAAATTCAGCGAGACAAACTATGGTAACTGATTATGGATCAAAAGATATTTTCACCTGTTTTTGTTATTTGCTTGCTTGTTTTTTTCTTTCAAATTCAGTATTCTGTGTCATGACTGAACTATATGTGTTAGATAAAATTATAATTTTATAAGAAAGGAATGAATTCAGGGAGGAGCAAGAAGTAATTTAACTTGTTTTATTAAGCACCCAATGTGTGCCAAACACTGTGGCAAGAACTTTAAAATATCATGTCATTTGATCCACAACAACTCTTGGAGGCAAAAGCTATTATTATCACCTTTTTACAGTTGAGGAAATTGAGTCAGGGGTTAAATGACTTGCCCAGGATCACACAACTGTTAAGTATCTGAAGCCACGTTTGAACTCAGGTTATTTTGACTCCAAACACCATTACTTACTTGCTGAGACTCATCTTTAGACAAAGATTTAGCACTAAATCACATCAGTGCTGTTGTTTGCTTCAGGGAAGGGAGTTAATACATACACAGGATTAATCTATCCTGATGAAATCACAGATCTTTTACATATAGAAGAAGGTAATTTAAAATTTTCAAAGTAGATTTAGGTAATTTTTAAAAAGCGTTAAAAAGCATTGAGTCTCCAAAAAAAAGCACTTTATTTTAAATTCTAAGCATTATACATTGATTACAATTAGCTATGGTCTTTTAAGAAAGGAAAAGAAAAGGTTCATTTTTAATCCCCAGCCACACCTTGAAGTTAACAGATTTTTCAAGAATATTAATTTATATATATATATATATATATATATATATATATATATATATATATATATATATACATATATATATATATATATATAGTATCTCTCTGTATAGGTGCATACAAATATATTTATGTATGCACACAAATTTATCATAGGAATTATTGAGGATTGTATAATGCATACTATATAAAAAGATTCAGCCTTTATAATCTCTGAACTAAGAATTATTTAGTTGTTCCATATATGACCTTTACTACTAACATTCAATATAATTACATTTCTTTCATTATTACTTACCATTATTTATTTCTATAGAATCTCAGCCCTTACTTAGTGAAGAGAAAGTTTTGAGGTAAAAGTTGAGCTTTTGCTACTTTTGTCTAGAAAGATCAACAAGGAGACCAGAGTTACCCTTTTAAGTGCCAGTTCTTTGGTGTCTCTTCACCAGAGCATTTTATCAAATAAAAATCAATACTGAAGAAATTTGCTTGAAATCCTTGAAATTTGCTACATGATTTGACTTATAATGAGTAGGTTACTTTGAAAGCAAGCTTTGAGGAAAATACTAAAACTAAAAATGTAAAGCATCTCAACTTAGTAATATAGGTTTCAATGTAATCACATTGAGTAGAGCTGTTTTTGGAACTGTTACTAATAAGAGAATGGGGTAAGATTTTGAGTGGTTAAAAAGTTTATGCAAACAAGCTCATCACTTCTACCACACAGTCTTTTCTCAAAATTCAGTACTGCATTTTCTGATAGCATCTGCTCTATCAATATTCAAGATGGCATAGACATATATGTTTAAGATGTAGGAAATCTGATCTTGATGGTACATGGTACTCTCATTTCACCCCACCAAAAATATTAAAAATAAAATTCAAATAGACATGCTACTTTACAATGGAATCATCATAAGTTCCTAGGTGTGTTCTCTTAAGTAATTTTTAGCACAGTTCCACAAGGACTTATAATGAAAGCGAATGAAAGATCATTCATATCTTTAAAGTGCAGGTCCTTCTGAAATATTTCTTCATAAGCAAAATAACCACCCTCAGCCTATTTTTTTTTGTTTAGTTTTGTTTTTGTCTAGACACAACTGCAACCTAGATTCAAGAGCAATTAGGTTTTTTTTTTGTTTTTGTTTTTGTTTTTTAAACTTTGGCTCATTTACTGTACTTAATAGCTAAAGTATTACAGCTAGGTCCTGATTAGTCTCAATACTGAATCCCTTAATATGGTCACATATATTTGAATTATAATTATGTGAAAAATACTCATCAGTTCTAACCTCATGAATATATGCAATGAGAATTCAAATAAATTAACCTTTCAGGAGATTTATTATTCTTACTTGTCTATGTAATGGATGCGTTGTTTAAGGCTATGGTACAATCTAAATGGGTTTTATAACAAAGGAATTAACTACAAGTCATGGTTTTTTCCTTTTTCTTTCTTTTTTTTTTTATTTGGAATAGTTAGCTATTAAGTATATAAAAATGCATCATAAAAAGCCAAAATTAAAGCCATCACATTATTAGCAACTTTTAAGCCAGATCCTAGAAATATAGTTCAGTTTAAACTGGTTTTAGATTATTTTAGAAGATAATTTAGCAATCCTTCTTAATGCTGATTGCCCCAGCAGTTAAACAATGACCAAGGAAAAGGGAAAAAGGGGGAGGACTAGGTGAACAAATAGGAAAAAAGAAAGAGGGAAAAGAGGAACCTCTGGTGGGGAGTGAATCAAAAAACACCATAATATCCTCTGTGCCACAGATTTCTTCTTCCTTTTCCAATCTAAGCTGTGTTTTAGGGATATAAATATCTTTTTCAATTTTTATATTATGAAAGATAACTTGACAAAATAAGGAAAGTGAACAAAAGAGAGGAATTTCACATTGATAGTGTTAAAAGGCACCTACTATGTAAGTCATGTTATGATTTTGCTCTTGGGGCTCCAACTACCAGCTTCTTATATCTAATAAATTAATATCTCCATCGACCTTCAGTGTGTCAATTCTGTCAAGTTCCTTAAATCTATGTTTGTATATAAAAGCATGGACTCCATTTATGGCAACTTTGTATTCACTGGTAGAGCAGTAAATGATCATCTGAAACACATAAAAGATAAAGAAGAGGAAATGTAGATGCTTCTTTTTAAAGAATAATAACAATAATTACTTAAGTAGAGCCAAGATTAGCAGCATTCTGATTCAGCTGGATGGACCCCTGCCAAGGCTATAGGAAATTATTGGCTTATATTTCCAGCAGGAATGGAATGGCATTCAACCTTATGCCCTATGCTAAGAATATTCACTGTAGGTACTCTTGATACCTTCATCTCTTACCACCTGGGTATCATTCTGCTTCTCCTATTTCAGAGTACACAGAGTTTATCACAAAAAAGGATGGGGAGTCAAGAGGTTTGAGCTCTAGTTGTAATTATGCTATTATGTGACCTTAGCATTGATAAGCAACCCTGTATTTATTTATTTATATCACTCTAGATTGCTAGGAGTCAATAAAAACACTTCAAGTAGACTTTGGTGAACTCATGCTGTGTGCCATAACCTTCTTGTACCATTCCTTGACTCCATCTAGCCTTTTGTCAAACAAGCTGAATCAACCTAATCCAACAACTGCATCAAGTATCAGTTCCTTTCTATGGCACTCGCCAACATGACTTCACTACCTCTTCCTATGATTTTAATTCACCCATTCTTACTCTCTTCTCTCTAGGCAGACAAAAATGTTATCTCAAAAAAGTTTTTCTTCCCATCTCTTGTCATTTGCTCTAATTGTCCTCTTACACCTAAAACAACTTATCCTTTGTTCTTCATCATTGTACATTTCTCATTTGAACCTAGATTAAAATTTTTGTCTTCCAGATAATATCCATGATAAACCCAGCTTCTTTATTTCCTTATTCTATTGCACACAGTTGAATTAAACTTCATAGCATATGTCACTGCCAATTTATGTAAGTTCATGGCTGCATGTAATTCATAGATATGTCCTATTCAATTTATTTTTGATTGTAAATTATTTTTGATTATATCTTGAGGGAAAGGATTACTAATTCAAACTATGAAAATCCTTCAAGATAATCCCATGTGTTGGTTAATAATACTTACTAATAACAAGTTTTGTATCTTTCTGTTTGTAAATTCAAGACAATTGCTTTCAAAGACATAAATTTTGTTGTAGCTGAATGAATTCTAATGATTCAGCCAACTGGTTAATTTTTGTATATAGTAAGAGCACAGAAAACAGATCTCCCCTTACCCTTACTTAACTTGAGCCCCAAAACCATCAATTTAAATGAAGCCTCTTATAAAGAGTTTCTTTATCTCCCATTCAATTTACATGACTCTCTTACCTCAAAATATATCCCTGGGCAGAATGGAAAGTGTGTAATACTTCTTTCTTCTTCTCCCCAGCTCTCACAGAGGAAAGAATTTCTTACAAATACTTTAGCATTTAGCCGGGGGTTCAAATGCAAAGCTATGTCCTTCGTACTGGCTGCTATGAAGTCAATAGAAAAATTTCTAAAAGCACAAAAAAAAAAAATTTAGTGCAAATCAACAAATGAAAGGTCGAAGTATATGACAGATTCTTTTAAATTTAATTTTTTATTTTAAAAAATTTATTTTTAATTCTAAATTATGTCCTTCCCTCCCCATCTCCTCCTCTACCCAGTGGGAAGGCAAGACATACAGTGCCCCATTCTACACATGAAACCATGTAAAATATTTCCACATTCCATAGTGGTAGTATTGAGGAAAGGAGTTTTGGTGTAGGATGAAACTAGGTCTTAACATTGTGTTCCACAGAAGCCATGAATTAATTGAATTCCAAATCAAACTCCTTCTTCTAAAACCTGCTTTTCTCTCTAACCTCCCAATTTCTGTTGATGGCATCTGCATCCTCCCATTTCCTTGGACTCATAACTTAGAATCACTTTTGATTCTTCTTTCTCCCCCACATCTCTATAGCCAGTCAATTGCTAAAGCCTACATAAGTTTTACTGTGGCAGTTTTCTCTCAAATCCAGGCTCTCCTCTTCATTCCTATTTCAACCACCCTAGTCCAAGACCTCTGCTTTTCAAATTTGGACTATGGCCTCCTATTCATTTTTTGGGGGGTAGAGGGGGAAAGGTTGAGGGGAGGCAATTGAGGTTAATTGACTTGCCCAGAGTCACACAGCTAGTTTTAATTATGTGAGATTCAATTTGAACTCCACTTCTTCCTGGGCCAGTACTCTATTCACTATGCCTGCCATCCCTTCTTCTTCAAAGGTGACTAATCTAAAATCACAAAGCTTCATTAGAAGCTGCATCAGATTAGAATTTAAATCTCATCATTCCTTGTCCAATGTCCACTTCATGTTCCCTAGACTAAAACCCAAGTTCTATTTCTTGGCTTTCCCATTGGCCAGCTTTGTGAACTTGGGTAAATTATTTAATTTATTTTTGCTTCAATCTCTTCACATAAAATGAAAATGTTATCAATTCCTTGCTAAATACAGCTTCCCTGTGATGTGGGGTTTTCAATGAGTTCTGTTGTTAGTCTTTTCTCTTCCTTCTTTGTACAATTTCATTCACATCTAAATCCTCCATGAAGATGATTCCCAACACTATTTCTCCAAGCCTGACATCTCTTCTGAGTTCTAGATCCGAATAAAATTTAATAAAAATGTGTTGTTATAAATACATTGTTGAGAAAGTATGACCATATGAGTTGACATGGATTAGTCAAATTTTGTAGGAAAGATACATATTGATGGGGTCACAAAACCAGTAAATTACTGTGCCTTAAACCATTATCTGAGCTGATAAAGGCAAAAAGTTATAATATTTTAGCAGTTTAGTGCTTGTTACCCACCCCTTTGGATTTTTCTTCACTTCTCCTTTAACGACAATGGTTTGCCCAGGCTTCACTGGAGACTTCAACCGTGCAACATAAGGAAGTATCTGAAAAAAAGAACCATCTTCAGCAGATCTGCATGGGCTAGCAATGGCAGGTTACATGGACAAATTGAACAAGTGATGATGCTACTTTTGGGGAGCACCAGAGGTGCTCCCAGATTATCAGCTCCATGACACAGAATTGACACAAACTGTTGCTTATACTAATTGTCTTGATTCAGTATTCTGTAAGCCAGACACAGGGCAGGTCAAAGACCTGATTGCCTCATCCCTCTTCTATGAAAAATGAGAAAGAGAAGGAAAATGGCAAACCACTCCAGTGTCTTTGCCAAGAAAAAGGGGTCATAAAGAGTTGGACAGACAACTGAACAATATTATTTTGCTAAACACTGCAGGCTTCTCAAGGGGGAGTACATAGGAAATATACATGATTTCGTTCAGTGCTAGTACTACCCTATATGTTTTTTAGAACTTGATGTAATGATAGTTTTGAAGTTTGTATGTCACAGATGAACAGGAAATGGTCTTATTCAGCTTTTGCTACAGTAAGAATCTTATATGATTCATTATAAATAATATAGAATTATTTTTGGCCTTTATTCCATTGAATGAGGATTGGGAAACAGCATTTCAGGGGCACAGAGTTAAACAAATGTATGATAGATATGCAAGTATTATAAATTAGCATTTCACCCTAGAATGTTCAGTGAATATGGCTCTTTTTTTCTTCTTTTTTTGTTTCTGTCACTACTATCATCATCCATTACCTCTCTGGGTTTCATGGGAAAAGATTCTGGAGTAAAATAGTTAAATTAATCTGTCTATTTCATTATTGATTTCTAATCCATTTTGTAATTTTTCCTTTCATTTAGAAGTAAAAAAAAATACTTACAAATTGTGACACCTCAGATGTTTGTGCCTGATACAAGAAAAAGAAATAATGTAAATAAGGATAAGAAGGACTATATTTTATAATCTGGGGAAACTGATCTGATAAACCTTTGTCTCTGAAGTCATGTGGTTTGTGCTCAGAATTCTGCAACTAACATGTGATATAAATTCAACATTCATCCACCATATAAAAAGCTAGTCATTTAAAATGATAATTCAGCATGTCAGAGGATGGCTTTTATTGTTCTTTTATATATCATCATGATATAATATTTTTTCAGAATTGTAAGTGAACTTTATACATTTCTGTCCCTGGCTGATAAGCACTTAATTTTTTAAATTACTATTTCTAACTGACCAAGAGAGTGCTCAGAATCATATCTATATTCATGAAGTATAAATATGCTGAAGGCAACAAGATCTTCATCTTGGCCACATAAACAATCCCAAACTGTCTCCAGCTGTTTGAGTTTATTAAACCTCTTCTGGGATGTTACAGATTTTAAATGAGATAACATTTGTGGAAATGCTAACTCTAACTCAACCTATAAATAAATAAATGTCACTTATTATTATTATTATTATTATTATTATTATTATTATTATTGTAACAGTTAATCTAATAACTAATTTCATCTGGCCAGTGTTCTAACTATAAATTGGTGATGTAATATGTTCCCTAATAGCTGTGAATGAATGATTCTTTTTCATATGAATTATGATTCTTTTCCTAAGCTTTTGTCTGAATCTGGAACTTTAGAAATAGATAGGTGACATAGTGGATAGAACATGGCACTTGACACAAGCTGTGTGATCTTGGGCAAGTCACTTAACCCCAATTACCTTATCAATTAAAAGAAGGAAGACAAAGAAAGAATTAAAAGAAATACAAAGTGTTTCTCTTCATTTTCAAATATTCATCTCTAGTGGTCATATGTTTGAAATACAATTAGAAAAATAAACACCTTGCTTCTTATTTACAAAGTGACCTAAAGAATCTTGATTACCACAATGAGTTTTTCCTACTTACATTACTTGAATTCATATTCACTGTTCCCAAAGAAGTTGCTTGGTTTCCTTCTAAAGACTGAAGAACAAATTAAGAATTCAATTATCTGATACTTCAAAACATTCTTAGTTTTATCTGCTTAAGGAATTTCATATTCTTATAACTATAAATGGAATTCATTAATTGATATTAAACAGTGATTTTCCCCCCTCCCTTTCTTGAAAGGGAACAAAAGATTTTCATTTATCTTTTAATTTAACTTCTAATGAATCATTTAAAAATACATTGTGCTTCCTCCATCTATGAAAGTGAGAGGGAAGTGGGAAAAAAAAGGATTTGGGTTTGGGCCTTCTGATGGCATTCTCCCTGGAATTCATTCCTCACCTTTGGGATAAAGAACTTTTTCCAGAAACTATTAATTTCCCCAGCAATGGCAAGTACTACAGTGATGAAGTTAAAGCAGAAGGCCAAATCCATTAGGCTCTAAGTTGGCTGAGCTTAATAAAAATTCATTAACTGCCTCCTCTATGCAAGACACTGTGCTGAGTTCTGAATATACAAAATGAAAAATTTTACAATACTTTCCCTGAAAGAATTTCCAATCTAGTTAGGGTTGTGAGAGAGAACAGGTTTTAGCATATGCCCAAGGAAGTATAACAAAAAGATTGTGATAAAGGCAAAAGAGGTTCAGAAAGAATAATACATGAGAAATCGAAGGAAGAGCAGACCATTTAGCTAATGGGATCAGGGATGGCTAAGTATATATTATTGAGCTCACTTTAAAAAATATAAAAATTCCAGATCCTATATAGAATACATTATTACAATCCAAATAAAGTCAGGTTTATTAAATAATCCTCTGGGAATCTAAAGAATGTAATTAACTTCCCAGGTCATGAGCAATATACTTACAGACATATATCCTGACTAGTACTATCTCTATCTTACTAGATGAAAGGTTTTTCACCTTATTGTGTCATGGTCCCCCTTGACAGTCTGGTGAACACTATGGATCTCTTCTCAGAATAATGCATGAAATAAAATTAAATGGATTACTAAGAGAATCTGAAATGTAATTATCTAGTTTTGCACTTATTTAACTACCTATCTACCTTAAAAAAGAAACAATAACAATAACAAAAACCAACCCCAAAACTTAGGTTCACGAACACTTCATTAAGAACTCTTGCACTATGAGATTCTCATTTCTAAAGAAAGCTTTAGAAAAGCAATTTAAAAACTACATGAAGCTAGAGAAGAGCTAATCCAATTCCAATTGATCAATGATGGACAGAATCAGCTACATCCAGAAAAGGAACACTGGGAAATGAGTGTAAACTGTGAGCATTGTTTTTTTGTTGTTGTTGTTTTGTTTTGTTTTTCTTCCCAGATTATTTTTACCTTCTGAATACAATCCTTCCTTTGCAACAACAACAGCAATATTCGGTTCTGCACATATATGTACCTAGGATATACCATAATAAGATATTTAATATGTATGGGAATGCCTGCCATCTAGGGGAGGGGATGGAGGAAAGGTGGGGAAAAATTCAGAACAGAAGGGAGTACAAGGGATAATGTTGTAAAAAAAAAAAATTACCTATGCATATGTACTGTCAAAGAAAATGTTATAATTATAAAAATTAATAAAAAATTAAAATAAAAAAAAACCTACATGAAGCTACTTACCATATTATTGGGAAATTCAATTTTCTCAATCTGTACTTTGCCATAAATTCCCAGGGTATCTATTTTATCTGGCTTAATTCTATGTTCGTAGAGCAATAGATGCTTTCCATTCACAGCCACCTATGAAGATAGCAGACAACTAGAACATACTGTATTTAAAGGTTTTACCATTTAATTTTATTTAATTAAATTAAAATTTCAGTTCTAGATAACAGCATTATAGATTTAATCTCTAGTATTTGAATTTATTTTATTACCATATTATGTCTAGAGTTAGAATGGATTTTATAGTTCATTTAGTCCATTCTATCGTTTTACAGATGAGGTCCTGAGACGTTAGGTGACATGCCTAAGGTAGTAAATGGCAAAATCAGGATATGAACTCAACTTTAGTCACACCAAGTCCCATGCTCCAAGTTGAATAGTCTTTCCATTGCACCACACTGTCTCCCAATTCTTTCTTCTTTGAGCTCACAATGTTGGAGTATAATATGACCAAAAATCATACTTCTTCTAAACTGTGTCTACACAGCAGTCAATTAGTTCATATTTATTAAGCTTTTACTATGTGGTGGATAATGCTATATCATGTTATTACATTACAGGTGCCACTGAGGGCAACTGTACCTCTCACAGTCTTTTTTTCTCTTATCTGGAGAATAAGGACATTGGAATAAGGACATTGGACTAGATCCTTTAAGGCTGTTTCCAACTTTACAGCCAGGATGCTATAAAGATCCTCTACTAGGGAATAAATAAATTATTTCTCTTTCCCACAAACTGACCTGGAACTTGTCCTTCAATACCATAAACATGATCTTAAAAGGTTTTCCTTTTTCAAATGGCATGTCATAGGTGATCTCTTCCCATCCCCACTTCTCCCTTGTCAGGGTATTGCATACAATGTGGCCTGATCTTTTGAACCGAGGGTTAAAGTGGAAAGCCACATCAGCTCGGGGCTTCATGCTGTTTCCACACTGGAAATCCACCTGGAACCTATTTGAAGAAGAGCATGTGAGAGAACTCTTTTGTCTTTTAGGAAGAAATAAAGAAAGTTTTCAACCTTGCTTCCTTAACTCCTTCCATCCCTGACTAGTACCTATTTCCACCACAAATCAAAAAGCCATCACTCTCCTAGAAACACTTCTGCAGTCTACACTCATGCCCTAGTTGTCTTATACTTACACCAAGATTCTCATAATGTGTGACAAATTCCTAACAAAAAAATCTGTGCATCTTCACTGGCTTCACTGGAATATCTAATTCCACTTATCTACTGTGTTCTAAAATGAAACTTCCAATATTGTTTATTCTTTTATAGCATATTTGGATTACTGATATTGAGACAAATCAAATCAAGTCAAGTCAACTAGCATTAACCAAGTGCCTACTATGTTCCAGGCAAGAATTCCACCTATAAATAAAATAGAGAAACAATCCAAAAACATCGTTTCAGCTATTGCCCCAAATCTTTGGCCTGAGCTACAAAAGTGAAAGTGAAATTGTGAAAAAAAGAGAAAAGCAAAGAGATCCTCAGCAAATAGCACAATTAATCTAACAACAAAAAGAACAAGCAGAAAAGTGAAAACATTTTAAATGTCATCATACCAGATCCATAGTCTCCAAAATATTCAAAATATAGAGCTTCAAAATAGAGGCTTAGCAGAGGAGATCAAAGTTAGGAGGGGATAGGATAAACAGGCATATTATCATGCTACTGTGATTTCTGTTATTGGAATTGTATAAAGAATAGTCAATTTACTAGAAAATTTCAGAGATCATTTTTATATATCCTGGTGATTTTGAGGGCCAAATGTTAAATACTTGATAATACTCTTTGCTTATTCTCAAGGAGATGTTGAGTTCCGTATTCTCAGGATGGGAATTTTTCTTCTGTTGGTTAAGGAATGATAGAACTCTGTTATATGATTCTAACTGCCATGCTGAGTATTTGGTTCATTATCATCATAGGACATGAACTTATGGAGATTGAGCTTATATCCTAAAACTTCTTTTATTTAACTTCAATAAAAGCAGCTATTTTATCCAACTATGCAATAAGTCTGGGCAGTGGGTTGGTTCAGTGGACAGAGTGTCAGACCTGGAAAGTCTGGAAGAATTATTTTTCTGAGTCCAATACTGGCCTCAGATACTTACTAGCTTTATGCCCCTCGACAAGGCACTTCACCCTACTTCCTTTAGTTTCCTCATCTGGAAAATGAGCTGGAGAAGGAAATGGAAAATCACACCAATATCTTTGCCAAGAAAATCCAAAATGAGGTCACTAAGAATGGAACAGGATTGAAACAACCAAACAACAAAAAGTAGAAAGTCCATAGAAGACTGAATAAAAGTGTAATAGCAGAATCACAACTTGTGCCATGAATGCTTACATCTGAACCCTATTGAAAGTTAAAGTAATTAACATATTTAACATGTATTGGTCAATCTGCCATCTGGGGGTGGGGGCGGGGAAGGAGGGGAAAAATTAGAAAGGTTTGGTAATTGTCAATGTTGTAAAATTTCCCATGCATATATCTGGTAAATAAAAACTATTAAATAAAAAAAAAAGAAAGTTAAAGTAAGAGATGATGATGATAACCATAATAATAACCTACTTATCATAGTGGTTAGAATCATACAATAAAAAGTTCTGTCTTTCATTAGCTGACAAAAAAAATGCCCCCCCCCATGAATACAAGAACTCAAAATCTCCTTGAGAATAAGCAAAGAATATAATATTTGGCCAGGAAAATCACCAGGATATATAAAAATGACCTATGAAATTTTCTGGTAAATTGACTAGCAGTTAAGCAAATGCTGATCTGCAAAATTAGAAGGAGGGCATGGAAATAGTAAGATTTTAAAAAAAAATTTATCTATAAGAAATTTGATGAAAATTGTTATGGTGGCTCATTAAAAATGCTAAAATAAGATTAGAAAAATGCTAAATAAAGATAAAAATAATTGTTTTTGAAGAACTCTACTTTCAAAATTATTTTTTTTCTGGATGATAACATAGGATTAGAAGACCTGAACTTAGGTCCCAAGTCCATAGTCTCCTTTTATGTACAACCTTGGGTAAGTCAATCTATCTGAGCTTCAGTTTCTTCATCTATAAAATGGGTATAATCTAATCAATCATAATTTAACCATTGACTTCATCAAGCTATTGTGAGGAACAAAATGAGCAACAAATTTCCATGAACTTATGAAAGATCAGATAACACCATAATACTTTTATTCAATTCTAAAAAAACAATGAATTAAGTAACAGGTTGTACAAAGCCCTTAAAGTTCTTGAAAAAAATGACAAGGAAATAGAACTCATAGTACTTGTTGTACAATTAATAATTCCATACACCTTAGCTTCTATTTTATTTAGTAACAAAGAGAAGAAAGGAACAATTTCAATAACTTCCCTACTTCTCGGGCAGAGAAGGCAAAGTTCTGCAGTAAGTCCTCTTCTTCTTCTAAAGTTATCCCTGATCAACTATAATGGACTTGAGTCTTCTCGGCAATAAATCAATTCAAGGCAATTTCAGTAGACTTGGGATGGAAAATGCCATCTGAATTCAGAGGGAGCACTATGGACATTGAATGTTGACCAAAGCATAGGATTCTTTATTGTTGTTGTTATGTGTTTGCTTGGTTTTTTCCCCCTTTCTTAGGGAAGGAAGAAAAATTTGAAACACTAAGTCTTACAAGAATGAATGTTAATATTTAACTTATATTGGATTGGCGGGGGAATGAGGGAAAAAAATTTGGAACACAAGGTTTTGCAAAGTGTGAATGTTTAAAACTATCTTTGCATATATTTGGAAAAAATAAAAATTAAAAAATTTTGAAAAAAGAATGAATGTTGAAAACTATCTTTACATGTATTTGGAAAAATAAAACACTATTGAGAAAAAAAAAAACAAAAAACTTATATCCCTGGTGATTTCATCTACTCCTACTGTGATAATGTCCTAATTGGTCTGTCTACCTCTGTCTTCCTTTCTTTAGTCTATCTTTTCACCAAGTTTCTAAAATAATATGTGAAAGTATTTTTTTAATTACAAAGTGGCACAAATATAAAATTGTTACTAATCATATTAATTTCACAAGGAGAAACAGCAAGAAATATAATGGTTTTTACTAATATTTTTTCCTTTTGCTCTTACCCACAAAAATTTCTCTTTTCCCTTCTACCAAAAGCAAGTATACATCAGGCGAGAGGGTTACCTGTCTGCATCATTGGGCACATAACCATGGATAACAACCAATTTCCCAGGTCCCAGCTCCTCAGAAAGTGTACCAACATACGGAATCATCTAAAGAAGAACGAAACAGTTTTTTCTCACTTATGCACTTGTGTAAATATTAAAAGACATTATTTTATTAAATGATATCAGTCAAAAACTTGGACGTTGAGTGAGAAAACTAAACTAAGTACAGACAATATTTAAGGTCTATGTCACTTCTAAAAGCTATGCTCATACCACTGAATATTGGTAGCCAAATTTTTCTAAATTGTTTTGGCTTCTCAAAGTGCTAAACTTAGCCAATTAGCTGTTTCCCCATCTTTTTTATCTTTAAAAATCCCTCTTAACTGATCCCAGGTATGTAAGCCCACTCCCATAGGAAGCAGAGAAATTTGAGGGATAGGCTTTAACCAAGATTCTCTAGTGCTCAGGATCATGGCCAAAGGCTGATAGGGACCACTTCCTCCCTGTAAACTTTTTTGATTCTTGCATCTACATGTGTTCTCTTACTCCTTAAATTTTATTTCAACATTTTTCTCCATTACTCCTTATTTTTGCAATATACTTATCTTGTGGGTATCTCCCGTTAGAGAGGTCTTTAAGGGGAGTGCCATGTTTTTTTAATCTTTCTCATAATTCTCAGAATCTAGCACAATGCCTTATAAAAATGTAGGAGCTTAATAAATGACTGTTAAACAAAAGAAATGTTCAGTAGCTGAAAAGGTAGCAGCATCAAATACAGGGAATTTTTGTTTTTATAAGACAAAGGAGATCTGTGTGCTTTTGGAAGCAAAATTAAAATAAAATGAGAATCTGATTGTGTTCTAGTGGAAGGAAATAAGTTTGGAAAAAATAAGCCTCAGAAATTTTTTAAAATTGTGACTACAGGGCAGGGTGTTTATATTTAGAGGGCTTGGGAACTATCTTAGCATATGAACTCTCTGAGATCTGTGGCCGTGTCATTTTCTCAAAGGCTCCCTTTATACATTTTGTAGTAATTCAATGTACCCTAACAGCAATAGGAGATGTTTGCCGAGTCTGAGATGTAAAGTAACAAATTTGTTATTGCCTTCTGCACCCTTTTCACTAACTCTGAATGGAGAGAAAAAATGAGCCCAATTCATTCCCATTGTAGTGCTGGAAATTCTCTTAAGATGCTACCTATAGAAAAAATGTATAATGAATAAGGAAGGAAAAGCCAGATACACAGTTTATCTTTTGCTTTCTATGATTTTATGATGACTACAATCTGCATTGTCCATCTGCTACAAGGATTACAAGAGTAAAACTTTGAAATTCAACACAAAAGTTAAAAGAGTAAAATTATTTTATCCACTACAGCACCTAGCTAAGCACAGTATAAGTATTCATTGTATTCTGTGTGAGTTGTTTATAGTATATGAAATTATACATTTATGAGAATAGGAGCCACAACTTTCCCAAGTCTATATCATAAATCACTCTAATGGATTATCTGACCTATTCATAGCTTTGCTTTGTCCTTCAGACTTCGACAATCATATGCAAACCAGACAGAGGAAGAACTATAGTGAATTACAGGCATTCAGTATTGTATTTATTTAATAATAAATCAGATTCAAGGTTTTTATTTTAGCCATTCATTTCAAATAGCCCAGCTTATACTGTGAAACAGAGAAATCTCCCAAAGGCTAAGGTAAAGAAAGAAGCAAACGATCTAGATAGACTTTGTATCTAATCTAGATGTTGTCTAGCAAGACCCTGAAAAATAAAGTGTTGATTAAAAAACAGAAATATTATCTTGGGAGTAGAAGTGGAAAGGAGTTGTTTTTGTTAAAGATCTTTTTCCATTGACTTCTACACTGGGCTTTTCTTTGATTATACTGAGTGGTTACAGTATAAAACTCATGATACAACAGACACACAAACACCTCTCAGAATGAAAAACATGACAACCAGTTAATTTTTCAATGGTCTTATCATTACATAAATTCAGAGGTTTTGCTGTTAGACATTCTTTCTCTCTTTTTCTCCATCTATTATATCTTTACCTGTCCTATGTTTCTACTTATCCAGGCTGCTGTTTCTCTCTCTACAAATCATTCTACTCCTCTCTCTATATATATAATTTCCACCTACCTATCCTCCATCTTTGTCTCCACCTATCTCTTTCTATCTACCTATTTCCACTTATCTCTATTTCTACCTATGTGTACCTTTTTCTATCTCTCTGTTTCTATCTATCTACTTCTATCTCCAGCTATCTATCTACCTACCTACTTAAGATGTAGCCAATCCCCAGTAATTTAGGGGATAACTAACTCTACTGTGCCTTGGGAAGACCCTTTATTTATATCCTCTCTTTCCTCCCAACTTTCTTTTTCATTGTGGTACAGTAATGAGACTGTTATATTTGGAAGGAGGTCCTGAACTCAAATCTTTTCTCAACTATTTCTCATATGTGTGACTTTGGATTATGTTTCAATGATTCTCAATTCTCTCTTTTGTAAAATGAGACTAGCTAGTTTCTGATGCTCTAGAGCTATGATTCTATGAATAGATTCTTCCCCTCCCCCCACAGCTATTAACTATATATTTCCATAAAGAAAGGATAAGAGGAGCTGATGCAATTGTTAATTTTGCTTTTTACTAAATGTCTAATGAAAATCAGGACGGAAGTTATATCTCTTGGATAAGATGAACTTTTTGGCATTAGATAATTCCTGATTTCATTCACATGCTCATAAATAAACTAAACATAGGCACATTAAGTAGTACTCTCTCCATAAATAAAAACTAACTTCAGTTACCGGATTGTGGACGACATTTTGTAGATTGTTTGAGACCATCATGTTGCCTTTCCAATTGATTGTTGCCTTTTCTCTTCTACCAGTGACCTATGGATTTAAATATGTTTTGTTTGAAATTACATTGGGTAAAAATTTGGGGAATTTTCCCAGTATAAAATGAAATTTTAAAAAACACAAATAGAGATGAAAATATCCAATCAAACAATTAATCACAAGCATTTATCAAGCCCATCTTTATATGCCAAACCCTATGCTCAGCACTGAAGTTACAAATACAAAGAAAGAAACAATCCCTACTCTCACGGAGCTTACATTATAATGAAGGTAATTCACCACTTTCCTCTTTTTTCATGCAAGATTCTTATTACTAATCATATTTAGAGAACACAGTGCCCTAGGCCTCAAAATAATTAAAGAATTGTTCCAAATCTTTACTTGGTTTATTCGCAAATGAAATTCCTCTACTTAAAATACTAGAAACCAATACACACCATACGACATAGTGTTTAATAAACTTAAAAAACACAGAAATGTAATATCAAACAACAATTAAGCCATAGCCCCTAATAATCTGCAGCATTTATCAGAAGCAGTAACTGGGGAGGTGAAAAATAAGAAAGCCAATCAGGTGAAGCTTTGGCTTTTTGCTTGGTTGTTTTTTTCTATCTCTTTACCAATACAGGCAAGTTCATTTGGCAGGGGAAGTCTGTTCTTGTCAGTGGGATGTGGGATCATAGTCCACATTTGGGCACCAATATGTAATGTTCCAATTGCAGAATAATCACCACTAGAATAGCCAGGGATAAAATCCAAAAGTCTTTATTGTCTCCTTCACCTGGTGCTCAGCTAGCTTTCTACCTTCAGAGGGAACTTGGTCTCAATGGAGAAATGAAGGACAGGCCAGCCGCTACCACAATGGTGGGAGATGGAATGTCTCTCTCCCAGTCTTTGTTGGTTCTTATATACTCTATTATAAGTACATCATCATAGGTGTCAATCTTATAGAATAGGTGGAACTATATTAAGTACTAAATACATGTATTGAACTAGAGAATTATTAATCACCATGCTAAACTAAAAAAACATTGTGTTATCAATTCCACTGAGTTAACACATTGTTTAAATTACTCAAACTGAGCCTTAAGTATATTTCTCCAAAGTTCCTACCTTTTACAAGTTAAGACCTACTTGCATATTTCATAATAAGTATTTCAATATAATGCATTCCTAAATGCATATTTCATAAACTTTTCTTTTGGTGAAAGGCTTATTTTAACTGGATTACTTTGGGAGGACCCAAACACAGTCATTATTTCCACTATATTCCTTCAACACAATGAGAGCCATAAACTAGAGTTTCCTGTAAATCAGGAAAGACTTCCTGACTTTCGCTTTTTTTTATTTATTTATTTTATTTATTTCTTAAATTTTAACCACAAGATGACTCACTGACCGAGGTCAAATGCTTTTGAAAAGAAGGATAATTAACAGGAAGTCTAGGAGGCTGCCATGAAACTAGCTGTAAAGGAGTACTGTTATATTCCAGCAAACACTGGCTTTCTTACAGAAGTTAGGGAGCAGTGGGGGAAAGACACTAGCACTAGAGTTGGGTTCGAATATTAGTTCTGGTGTCACTTGCTTTGTGTACAAGCCACCTGACTTAAGTTTTCTATCTGTATAGAGGGTTGGGGGGTGGGATAGATTGGACTAATTGAATTCTGAGATCTGTGGTCCTTCACCACGCAAGGCCTGGGGAAATGAATACTATTCCCATAGGAGAATAGAGAGAGGAAAGATTGAGATGATGGGGAAGCTGGAGAAAATTTGACATTTAATGATATTTCGATGCAAACTGAATTGAGACGGACTAAGATCAGCCTAAGCAAGATCTTTACTCTTCCCCAGTGTCCACCCCATCCATCACCACTACTCTCTGTTAACAGTTTTTCTTTAAAATGTAAAACTTCCTTCCTAAACAAAAACCACTTTCTGATCCGTAAAAGGAGGAATTGTGGGGAATAGTAAGGGCTGGAAATGTTCCCTCCCATCAGAGGCAAGAAGTCTAATTGCATTACAGGTTACCCACCTTCCCTGTTGAGAAGTAATTCGCTATTAGACCCAGAACGGAGAAAATTCTTCAGCAATGGCAGCCAGACCCCAACAAATAAATAGTGAGTTTAGGTAACGGCGTTTTCCGAACGCTTTTCGTTATCTAGATTTACAGAAGGCGCTGTCCACAGATCTAATCCTGTACTAATTCCCCCCCCCCCCCTTTCCCTCCCCCTCCCCCTCCAATGGCTACAGCAGGTCATCATGGCTGTAGAAAGATCCATTTCTCTCCTTACTTACCCTGCGTTACTCAGCCCTCCAGGAGATCCCAGCACAAGCCTGTTCGTCCAGCAAGTTTGTGACCTTCTGGTAGCATAACTTAGTTATGTACGGGTGGCGAAGGAAAACAAAACAAAACAAAACAAAAATCTGCTTTCAGTTCCTGGTTCACACGTCCCTCCACAGTGATGTCATCATCCAGATGCAGAGCTAAGGAAGTCTACAATCCTCTGCCTTGCCTTCCTTCACTCACCGCCCAATGAGCAGCTGTTACCTAAGCTAAACTTCCTAGAAATCTGACCAGATCTAGTTTCAAAATGAGCAAGGGGACATCAACAGAGAAGTAGAAACATGTTGTTAGAAATAATAATAATAAACAAATCTGTGACATATGAAGGTCTGTTCTCTAACTGGAGGCTGGCGGGGTGGAACGGAGATAGATTTAAAAAGAGTATGACAGGTAGGTAGTTTGCCCCTCCTTCTCAAGCATCCTGGCACTAGCTCATTTGCTTCTCCTGAGAATCCCAGGACAGCTGACCGCTGAGGGCCAAAGGCCCTTTAAACAAGGCAACACCAGCCACTAGCCTGAGTGTATTTTAGCTTAGCCATCCCAAATTGACGGTGCCGGTGGTCAGTTGCTTTAGTAGTGAATGATCCGTCTGTCTGCCTCTCTGTATTTATGGTTTGTATTTCTTTACTTTTTATTGAAGTGACTCTTTTGTCACTACAGCAGAAACAAGAAATCATAATTAATACAATTTAGACTGCTATGTTCCTCCATAATTTGACATTGTGTTAACTGCTGTCACATTCAAGTATTAAGATAAAAAGAAACCTGCAAAAGAAAAATATCTAAAATGCAGATCAATAGGCAAGTAGAAACAAATCATTTTCACCTGGATAGTTGGCTAAGGGAAATCTTTCTGGAGAAGATGGAGAATTAAAAGGAACATCTTTAGGGGAGCAGTGGATCTTGCCAGACTTGCTGTCAGAAACTGGATTCAGATTCAGCCCCAGACATTTACTAGCTATGTGACCTTGGGCCAGCTGTCACTTATCTCTCTGAATCTCAGTTCCCTCATTTATGAAATGAATGTCTAAAATCTTCTTTTTTTTCCCCTAGCTCAAGAGTTATGACCTTAAGACATAGGATTGAATCAAATAATCAGGGAAGGGGCAATTAGGTGGTACAGTGGATAGAGCACCAGCCCTGAAGTCAGGAGGACCTGAGTTCAAATGTGACCTCAGACACTTAACACTAACTAGCTGTGTGACCTTGGGCAAGTCACTTAACCCCACCTGCCTCAGGGGGAAAAAAAAAGATCAGGGTATCTGTACTTTTTTCCTTCCAGAGAACAAATGCTACTAAATATTCCCATTAAGATCTGGACCTTGCTTTATTTTCTAATTCCCCTTTCAAAATGCATATATTTATTGATGATCATTTATGTTCTGGGTGCTGTGAGGCTCCAGAGAAAGACAAAACCTTCGTCCCAGTAGCAACTAACCTTTAGATGGAGAAACAAGTCATGGGACTAGTTAAATGATGGTGAAAAGTTTGAATGAGTCAGATAATAGAAGAGATGTTGCAAGGCTGTACATGACTAATTGTGGAATGAATGTCATTAAAAATAACTCACAAGAATTTAGAGTCGGGAGACATCACCAAAAATCAGATTTTTTTTCTTATCCCCCCCCCCCTCCTCTTTTTCTTTTTCTGTTTCTGTTTCTGCCCCTTCCTTCTTTGGTCAAGTTTACTTGCTAAACCATAACTCTTAACATCTTTTTGGTAATTTCATGTGTCTTACCTCCTTCTCCAGATTAATCTTCTCCAATCTGGCTAGGTTGATTCTCTTTCACTCCATCCATCTTTCCTAAATCAGGTTCAACATACCCCATCTTCTCTACAAGTCTGATGCTGCCAGAGAGGAATCCTTAAGAAGAGAAATTTCTTCAAAGTTCTTTTATTCCTCCCTCTTTCCCTCTTGGGCTTTGGGATGTAGAAAATATACCTCATATGTTCTCCTTGAACCCTCTAGTAGCGCTCAAGACACAAGGTTCTAGAACCTTGGGCTGTATGTCATAGAATTAGAGAATCTCAGAGCTAGACAAGATCTTGAGTGCTACTTCCACTGGACAATATCAGAGAAATGGGGATATGTCTTGTTGGAAAGCAAGGTGCAATTAAAAAAAAAAAATGTTGGGCTGAGAGTTAGACCTAAGATTTGGGTTGACTTAGATCAGCTGTATATCCCCAGCACACACTTCATCTTTCTTTCTGTGCCTCAGTTTTCTCATCTTTAAAATGGGTAATATAATATAATATAATATAATATAATATAATATAATATAATATAATATAATATAATATAATATAATATAATATAATATAATATAATAATGAGTAATAACACTTGTACTACCTAACTCACTGGGTTGCTGCATTAAATGATTTTTTCAGCTCATACAACTAACATAGGACCAGAGGTGAGAGTAGGCCAGTCCTTTATCCTCTATCTCAGTGGGTTAAACTCAAATAGAAACAGCTTTCTGTTGTCCAGATGCTGCCTTAGCAAACCTCAGATTTTCACTGTTTTGTGTATGTCAAAGTATTAAATAAATAATAGGAGCATATGTTCAGATTTGAACCTCAGAAAGTATCTCTAGACTGACCTCAAGGTAATGACTTTTTCTATAACAGCCATTCTTAAAGTTCATCAAAAAAGGAAAGCACGGAATCTCACTTTTGTAAGAATCCATCAAATCTAGACCAAATGAGAAGAGTAATCTCCTCAGTCTATAGCATGCCCACGGATTCATCTAAATACCTCCCCAGCTATCCCATTCTCATTTTTGAAGAACACTGATTGTTAGGAAGTTTTAATTTACATAAAACCTAAATCTAACCCATGCAACTCTCATAGCTACAAAGGCTGAAGTTTACATAAAAGTATTAAAGCATGGAATATTAAAGCATGCATTACTATTAAAGCACAAGTTTCATGAGATAGGGTCTGTCCCCAATGCTGAACACAATCTTCTGAGGCACAACAGACATTTAGTAAATACTTAATTCAATAAATATTTAAATACCTATTATGTAAGACAGTGTGGACAAAGGAAAAAGATAAACTCTCTTTTTTCAAAGAATTTAAGCATTTGTCCTGGGAAAGTATATTGTACCAGATAGGACATAGGGATTATATTTGTGATTTCGTTGGGGTGGAGAACTTACTTGACCCATGCAAATATATACCTTTTCTTCAAATTATAGTTTTAGAGAGTTGTCTAAAGTACTAGGATATTAAATGACTATTTTAGGTCACACAACTAGTATAGGGTCAAAGATGAGAACTGGGCAGTCTTCTATCCCCTAAACCAGTAAACCAAATTAAAAAAAAAAAAAAAAGATTCCTGCTGGCCACATGTTGCCTTAATAAAACTCAAATTAACATTATTTAATGTATTATATATGTACATTATATTACATATATAATAAGCATTACCTTGTGTTTTTGTTTGCATATACATATATAAAAACAATATCTTTGTTGTTATATATCATAAATATTTATGTTGTATTTTTATTTATTTTATTAAATATTTTCTAATTACATTTTAATTTGGTTCAGTCATACAAATATGGGTTTGACATCCCTGCCATTCCTATGTTGGAATAAATACAAGATAAACAAAAGTAATTTTGAAGAGAAAAAAGCTTGGGGAGATGAGGACTGTAATGGGCCAGAACTCTGGAGAATATACTTAAGGCTCAGTATGATTGATTTAATTCCAAGACCTCAAACAAAAAACAGGTGGATGGCAGCTGAGTTTATACCCATAGAGTCTTTTTAGAAGTTCAATATTCTGATATGATCAATCAGCGGAGAAGCAATTAGATGGGAGAAAGGGATTACAATTGGGGAGAATACAGGTTTTATAACCAGACAGAAGGGCAATGTCCAGTGCCAGCAGCTCCAATATAATCACCAGGTGATGAGGAGAGATCCAGAAAGTGGTGAGTGGAAGGGACCAGACAGGTTAACTGCTTGAGGGAGAGGGTTTGCTTGTCTCTCTACAGATGGAGAAGGAATCAGATGAGTGCCAATGAGCCGTATTCACCTTATCCATTGGATAGAGACAGAAAATGTTGGCTCTTATAAACTCTACTATAATTACATCATTGTAGGTGTCAGTCTTGTAGAATAGGTGTCAATCTTGTACAACTATATTAAGTACTAAGTACATGTAACCATTTAACTAATTAATCCTTTAATTAAGGCTCAATTTTGAACTTTGTAGCCTTTTGTATAGTAAGTCCATGTAAAAAGTGGAGGAGAAGAAGGACAATGTTACAGCTTATTCAAGGACACAGAAGGATTTAGTATATTGTGTATGGATGGGAAGAAACCAGTAGGGAAGTTTGGCTGGAATGTATAATTGGTAAGGGAGAGTAGTAATGTGAAATTACTATGGAAAGATGGACTGCAATTACTAGTAATAAGCTTTAAAATTTTATATTGGAAAAAGCCTTCAATGCCAAAGATGAGTTTGCATTTTAACAACAACTGACAATGACAATAATGATAATTAGCATTTATAGAACCCTTTAAGGTTATTGAATCACTTAATGATCATTCTTTTGATCCTACAGTCAATAGGGGGAAAAAATCAAAGTTTCTGATCAGGAAAGTGTTATAGTCATTGTTGGATTGATATGTGCCCATTTAGAAGTACTTGGGTACCACCTGGAAGTCTACTTTTTTCTTTCCCCAAGTTACTCATGGGACAATAAGAAAAGAAAAACAATTATTATTTCAATGAAGTCCACTAGTGTTTCCAGGTTTCCTCAACAGTTGAAGAGACTTTGCAAAGCCTCAGGCTGTGCTGCCTATGACTTTAATTCTTATATTAAATCAGAAGGTGGGGAAGGGAGGGAGAACAGGAAGAAGGGATGAGTTCAGCACTCTTTTCAGTATTCCAGTATCTCCTGTCATCGCTGGCTGACTGTCAGTCAACATCACACTTGTCTATTAAAATCATCTCAGGTTCATTCAGTGCTGACTGTTAATTTGTTGAGCCAATGACATTAGTGGCAACAAGGATATGGAGGGGTCTTCTCTCGAATAAATTCTATTTTGCTCCAGTTTTTATATATTCCATAACTTCCTTCCTCCCTCCCTCCATCCCTCCCTCCCTCTCCCTCCCTCCCTCCCTCCCTCCCTCCCTCTCTCTCTCTCTCTCTCTCTCTCTCTCTCTCTCTCTCTCTCTCTCTCTCTCTCTCTCTCTCTCTTTCTCTCTCTCTCTCTCTCTCTCTCATCTCTCTCTCTCTCTCTCTCTCTCTCTTTCTCTCTCTCTCTCTCTCTCTCTCTCTCTCTCTCTCTCTCTCTCTCTCTCTCTCTCTCTCTCTTCCTTCCTTCCTTCCTTCCTTCCTCTTTCTTTCTTTCTCTTCATAATGTCTCCAATATAAACTTACTACACACAACCCCAGTGAAAACCAACAAATTCTTCAATAATGACAATATGGTAAACCAACATATAGGAATGAATGTAATAACAATTGTTTTACAGGGAATAATAGTAAATAAAGGGTATCCCAAAAGTCTTAGTTTAATTTTAAGACTTAATAGCTTAGAATTGTACTAAGACTTATGGGAAATTCTATACACATTTGTGTTCATAAAAGTCAATTGTTACAAATTCCTTTAAATGGACCCTGAATTGTGCAAAGAAAAATATTGATGTCAAGTCATATTAATTTTAAAGAGGTATTTTTAAATCTCTTATTAAGCATAATGTTTTGTGTGGATATTTAAAAAAAAAAACTCTTATTAAACATAATGTTTGTATACCATGCTACTCCCAAAATCAGTGTGGCTGTTTGGGAAAAACAGATTAGTGAACACATGCCAAGTCCCCATTCAAGGCAAAGTTTCTCTCCCTTGCTATATCCTAAGACAATACTCACATCCAATAGATAAAGGATAATGAGTCCACCAATATTTATTAAGTATTTTGTTATAGTTAGGTTAGTCAATTTTTAGTGATGTCCAATTCTTTGTGACCTCATTTGGGGTTTTCTTGGCAAAAATACTGGAATGATCTTCCATTTCCTTCTTCAGCTCATTTTGCACATGAAGAACTAAGACAAGCAAGATTTTATTAGGTCCTTAATTAAGATGAAAAAAAAAAAGGCAGAGGGAAAAAGACAAGGAAGGGAAATCAAACAATAAATTATTTTCTGCAATATTCTATGTTTCCAGAAAATTTTCAATCTAATTCTTCAATTCCCTATTCTCTACCAAAATGGGAAGACTATCACTTCATCATCATCACCACCACCACCACCACCATGACGATCATTATCACTAACATTTATGTGGCATATCAAGGTTTGCAAAATGCTTCATATATATATATATATATATATATATATATATGATATCATTTGATCTCATAGCTTCAGTGATAAATGTTCAGAGTACAGTCTCATCAGCCTGAGGCAGCTAGGTTAAACAGAAGGAAGGTAGGGTATCTGGAGTTAGGAAGATCCAATCTCAGACAGTTACTAGTGGTGGGACTTAACCTGTCTGCCTCAGTTTCCTCTACCACCTTCCAGGGTTTTTGTGAAAATCAGATAATATAATCATACAGTGCCTAAGACATAGTAGGTATTGTATAAATGTTTATGCCCATTCCCCCTTTTTCAACCATTTCTTGCAGTAGATTTGAAAATTGACTGAAACTTTTTGCCGCAGCTCTTAAGTATGATGGTGCAGCTATAATTTCTGTTCCCAGGGGCACAATAGTTATACTGCTTCATATGGTCTCTGTTAGTTTGTCTCTCCCTTGGTATATTATCTACATCCAATGGATTCCTTTAAAACCTCCAATCTGGGGGTGCAGTTCCCAGCTCTCTACCTAGTAATGTCATCAGACAAGCACATAAACAGCCCATTGGGAAATATATTCTAGAGAATGCAAACCAATAATTGATATTCTTTTAGCCCCAGGCATTATGGGAAATGAAGTTTCATCATGTTGACATTTCCATTATACAGAAAGATTTAACCTTATTGACTAATGCCTCAAAGTACAATTTAGCCCAATTTTTCCCACTAGGAGTTATTCAGTGATTTTTTCACATGAGGTTACAAAGATGATTGTCTCTTTCTAAACATCAGCAGGTAGAGGAGATGATGAATAACTCTCCATATTTGCAAGAGACTAGTTCTTGTTTTCTCTTGGTGCAGCAAATAATTCTCCTGCCCCTGCTCACAGAATTCCAATTTCAGCATTTTTAGGCAAGGATAGAAAAATGATGCATTGGAGAAAAGGAAAATGGAATGTAACATGCTCTCAGAGTTTTATTCAGTTAGTTTCACTCACAAGCTTGGTCTAGCTCTGCCTAGGACCAGAGAGGTAGTCCAGATGTCACTCCCACTGTTAGTCACTCCAGGGATCTCAGGAAGAAGATACCAGACTAGGTGGAGTGAAAGATGTGATTAGCACCACTCCCTGCTCAATAGGTTCAGCCTATTAAAGGAGAAGAAGGACTTCTGAGCTCTTTTAAAAAAGAAACATAGGAAGAGGTTGGGAGTCAAGAGCCTAAATTTACTTAAAATATATCTTGTAGAGCCGAGAAACAATATACCCATTGTATATTGGGTATTATACTTAACAATATAAATGGAAAGAGCAACAATGTTTAAAAAATCAAAAGTGAATCTGGTGAAATTATAAAGAACAAACATGACTCAAAAGAAGAAATATAACAAAGAGAATATTGTACACAGCAACATCAAGACTATGTGATGATGCTTCCAGTTGATCAATGATGGACAGAAATAACTACACCCAGAGAAGGAACACTGGGAAGTGAATGTAAATTGTTAGCACTACTGTCTATCTACCCAGGTTACTTATACCTTCGGAATCTAATACTTAATGTGCAACAATAAAATGGTATTTACACACATATATTGTATCTAGGTTTTATTGTAACACATGTAAAATGTATGGGATTGCCTGTCATCGAGGGGAGGGAATGGAGGGAGGGGGGGGATAATTTGGAAAAATGAATACAAGGGATAATATTATAAAAAAAAATTACTCATGCATATATATTGTGAAAAAATTCTAAATTAAAAAAAGAAATATTTCTAAATATAAAATGGTTTAGAAACTTCCAAAAAACAAAAAAACAAAAAAAACTATGTGATGATCAACTGTGCTGGACTTGTCTCTTTTCAACAATGAGGTACTTCAAGGCAATTCCTATAGACTTGTAATGGAGAGAGCCATCCACATCCAGAAAGAGAACTGTGGAGACTGAATGTGGATAATAGCATTGTATTTTCACTTTTTTGTTGTCATTTGTTTGCTTTTTTTTTTTCTTTCTCATGTTTTTTTAATTTCTTTTCCTTTTGATCTGATTTTGCTTGTGCAAGTTGAGGAATATGGAAATATGTTTAGAAAAATTACACGTTTAACCAGTATTGGATTGCTTGTTGTCTGGGGGAGGGACGTAGGGGGAAAAGTGGAGGGGGGGAATTGGAACACAAAGTTTTGCAAAAGTGAATGTTGAAGACTATCTTTGCATACATTTGGAAGAATTAAATACTTATAAAGAAATAAAAGAAAGCATATAAGAAGATCTTCCCATCACACATACCTCCTTGAGGATATGGGAAGATCTATAAATGTTATACATTGCACATATTCTCAGAGTGTTTTCAATGCAATGATCAGTTATGCTGATTTTTGTCTTTTTTCTTTTATTTTTCTGTCTTTAGAAATATTATTTTTAAATTTAAAATAGATGTTCAGCCTGGGCATTCCTCAATTTATATTAATCTTGACCTTGAATTTGGATTTCTTTCTTTCTTTTTTAACATTTTAATTTATCTTTAAGGCGGGGGAGGGATCCTAAAAAGGGAGGGTTGTGAAAAGCAAGTGGTGTTCACCAGTTTAATACTGGGTAGGAGGGTAAGAGGGAAGGAAAGGGGAAAAGCATAAGCAGGGGTTAAAAGGATGGCAAGCACTATAGAATAAGTCCTTCTAACCATAAATGTGAATGGGGCATACTGCCTCATAAAGAGGAAGCAGTTAGCAGACTGGATTAAAAGTCAGAATCATACTATATGTTGTTTACAGGAAACACACCTGAAACAGGGTGAGACATTCAAACTAAAAGTAAAAGGGTGGAGCAGAATCTATTATGCTTCAGGCAAAACCAAAAAAGCAGGAGTAGCCATCCTCATCTCAGATCAAGCAAAAACAAAAATTGATCTAATTAAAAGAGATAAGGAAGGATATTATATCCTGCTAAAGGGTAGCATAGATAATGAAGCAGTATCAATATTAAACATATATGCACCAAGTGGTGCAGCATCTAAATTCTTAAAAGAGAAATTAAGAGAGCTGCAAGAAGAAATAGACAGCAAAACTATAATAGTGGGAAATCTCAACCTTGCACTCTCAGAATTAGATAAATCAAACCACAAAATAAATAAGAAAGAAGTCAAAGAGGTAAATAGAATACTAGAAAATTTTGATATGATAGATCTTTGGCGAAAGCTAAATGGAGACAGAAAGGAGTATACTTTCTTCTCAGCAGTTCATGGAACCTATACAAAAATTGATCATATACTAGGGCATAAAAACCTCAAAATCAAATGCAGTAAGGCAGAAATAGTAAATGCATCCTTTTCAGACCATAATGCAATCAAAATTACATTTAATAAAAAGCCAGGGGAAAATAGACCAAAAAATAACTGGAAACTAAATAATCTTATATTAAAGAATGATTGGGTAAAACAGCAAATCGTAGACATAATTAATAACTTCACCCAAGAAAATGACAATAATGAGACATCATACCAAAATATGTGGGATACAGCCAAAGCAGTAATAAGGGGAAATTTTATATCTCTACAGGCCTACTTGCATAAAATAGAGAAAGAGAGGGCCAACGAATTGGGCTTACAACTAAAATTGCTAGAAAAGGAACAAATTAAAAACCCCCAGACAAACACAAAACTTGAAATTCAAAAAATAAAAGGTGAGATTAACAAAATTGAAAGTAAAAAAACTATTGAATTAATTAATAAAACAAAGAGTTGGTTCTATGAAAAAAACCAACAAAATAGACAAACCCTTAGTAAACCTGATTTAAAAAAAGGAAAGAGAAAAAGCAAATTGTTAGTCTTGAAAATGAAAAGGGTGAACTCACCACTAATGAAGAGGAAATTAGAACAATAGTTAGGAGCTACTTTGCTCAACTTTATGCCGATAAATTCGATAACTTAAATGAAATGGAAGAATACCTTCAAAAATATAGCTTGCCCAGATTAACAGAGGAAGAAGTAAGTAGTCTAAATAGTCCCATCTCAGAAAAAGAAATAGAACAAGCTATTAACCAACTTCCTAAGAAAAAGTCCCCAGGACCAGATGGATTTACATGTGAATTCTACCAAACATTTAAAGAACAACTAACTCTAATGCTATGTAAACTATTTGAAAAAATAGGGATTGAAGGAGTCCTACCAAATTCCTTCTATGACACAGACATGGTACTGATACCTAAACCAGGTAGATCGAAAACTGAGAAAGAAAACTAGAGACCAATTTCCTTAATGAATATTGATGCTAAAATCTTAAATAAGATATTAGCAAATAGACTTCAGAAAATCATCCCCAGGATAATACATTATGACCAAGTGGGATTTATACCAGGAATGCAGGGTTGGTTTAATATTAGGAAAACTATTAGTATAATTGACCATATTAATAATCAAATTAATAAAAACCATATGATCATCTCAATAGATGCAGAAAAAGCATTTGATAAAATCCAACATCCATTCCTACTAAAAACGCTTGAGAGTATAGAAATAAATGGACTATTCCTTAAAATAATAAGGAGCATATATTTAAAACCTTCAGTAATCACCATTACTTTTCAATATAGTACTAGAAACTCTAGCCTCGGCAATAAGAGCCAAGAAAGAGATTCAAGGAATTAGAGTAGGAAATGAGGAAATCAAATTATCACTTTTTGCAGATGACATGATGGTATACTTAGAGAACCCCAAAGAATCTGCTAAAAAGCTATTAGAAATAATTCAGAATTTTAGCAAAGTTGCAGGATACAAAATAAATCCACATAAATCATCAGCATTTTTATACATTAACAACACAATCCAACAGCAAGAGATACAAAGAGAAATTCCATTCAAAATAACGGTTGATAGTATAAAATATTTGGGAATATATCTACCAAAGGAGAGTCAGGAATTATATGAGCAAAATTACAAAACACTTGCCACAAAAATAAAGTCAGATTTAAATAATTGGAAAGACATTCAGTGCTCTTGGATAGGCCCAGCGAATATAATTAAGATGACAATACTCCCTAAACTAATCTATTTATTTAGTGCTATACCAATCAGACTTCCAAGAAACTATTTAAATAACCTAGAAAAAAATAACAACAGAATTCATATGGAACAACAAAAGGTCAAGAATTTCAAGGGAAGTAATGAAAAAAAAATTAAGTGAAGGTGGTCTAGCTGTACCTGATCTAGAACTATATTATAAAGCAACAGTCACCAAAACCATTTGGTATTGGCTAAGAAATAGACTAGTTGATCAGTGGCATAGGTTAGGTTCACAGGGCAAGATAGTGAATAAAAATAGCAATCTAGTGTTTGACAAACCCAAAGATCCCAAATTTTGGGATAAGAATTCATTATTTGACAAAAACTGCTGGGAAAACTGGAAATTAGTATGGCAGAAACTAGGCATGGACCCACATTTAACACCACATACTAAGATTAGATCAAAATGGGTCCAAGATTTAGGCATAAAAAAACGAAATCATAAATAAATTGGAGGAACATGGGATGGTTTACCTCTCAGACTTGTGGAGGAGGAAGGAGTTTGTGTCCAAGGGAGAACTAGAGAGCATTATTGATCACAAAATAGAACATTTTGATTACACCAAATTAAAAAGTTTCTGCACAAACAAAACTAATGCAAACAAGATTAGAAGGGAAGTAACAAATTGGGAAAACATTTTTACAGTTAAAGGTTCTGATAAAGGCCTCATCTCCAAAATATACAGAGAATTGACTTTAATTTATAAGAAATCAAGCCATTCTCCAATTGATAAATGGTCAAAAGATATGAACAGACAATTTTCAGATGATGAAATTAAAACTATTTCCACTCATATGAAAGAGTGTTCCAAATCACTATTGATCAGAGAAATGCAAATTAAGACAACTCTGAGATATCATTACACACCTGTCAGATTGGCTAAGATGACAGGAACAAATAACGATGAATGTTGGAGGGGCTGTGGGAAAACTGGGACACTGATGCATTGTTGGTGGAGTTGTGAAAGAATCCAACCATTCTGGAGAGCAATCTGGAATTATGCCCAAAAAGTTATCAAAATGTGCATACCCTTTGACCCAGCCATACTACTACTGGGCTTATATCCCAAGAAAATACTAAAGAATGGAAAGGGACCTGTATGTGCCAAAATGTTTGTGGCAGCCCTTTTCATAGTGGCTAGAAGCTGGAAGATGAATGGATGTCCGTCAATTGGAGAATGGTTGGGTAAATTATGGTATATGAAGGTTATGGAATATTATTGTTCTGTAAGAAATGACCAACAGGAGGAATACAGAGAGGCTTGGAGAGACTTACATCAACTGATGCTAAGTGAAAAGAGCAGAACCAGAAGATCATTATACACTTCAACAATGATACTGTACGAGGATGTATGTTGATGGAAGTGGATATCTTCAACATAGAGAAGAGCTAATCCAATTCCAATTGATTAATGGACAGAATCAACTACATCCAGAAAAGGAACAATGGGAAATGAGTGTAAACTGTTATTTTTATCTTCTGAATCCAATTCTTCCTGTGCAACAAGAAATTCGGTTCTACACACATATATTGTATCTAGAATATACTGTAATATATTTAACATGTACAAGACTGCCTGCCATCTGGGGGAGGGGGTTGGGGGAGGAAGTGAAAAAAATCTGAATAGAAGTAAGTGCAAGGGATAATGTTGTAAAAAATTACCCATGCATATGTACTGTCAAAAAAAAAGTTATAATTATAAAATAAAATAAAAAATTTAATTTAATATTTATTTATTTTTGACAGTCTTCTTTTTAAATTTTGAATTCTAAATTCTCTCCTTTCCTCCCACCTCCTTCAATATTTTTTACTGGTCCCATTAGTCAGATCTGTAATTTGAATGATTCTTTTCTTACTCATGAGCGCCTCCTCGTGCTTAGATTGGTAAAGATATTGATTTCATGAAAAAATAAGATTTGCCTAAATGGAGAGAAAAGAGGAGGGGAAATTAAACAGTTATTTTTAACATCATTCTTATTAACTAGAAAATCTTCAAGTTCAAACAATGGTAATGATTGTAATGTGAGTCATCACATCTTCCTTGGAATTGAGGGTGAAAAAAGGTAGTACAGGGGATATAGAATGATGGACTTGAAATCAGGAAGAACTGAATTTGACTCAGATATTTATTACTGCTGTGAATAATACTTCTCTGAACCTCAACTTCTTCATCTGTAAAATGGGGATAATATTTAGATTATGAATATCCTTCAGAGTTGTTAGAGGCTTAAAGAAAATAATGTATACACAGTACTATACAAAATTTCAAGTGCTATGTTTATGTCAGCTGTCATACCATGCACATTCAAATATAGCAGCAAAGGTATAATTTTGGGGGGCAATCATGTTCTGGAAGGATGGCTATGGGACATAGCAAATGGCAATGAATGGGGCACAAGCAAATGAAGATCTAAAGACCAAAAAAGAATGAATGGTGGAAAACTAACAAAAACAACAATAGCAACAATAGCTGCCTACCTTCTTTCCAGTGGAAACTCTCAAAAGTACAGGATGAGAACAAAATATGTGATGGTTTAACAATTTACTCCCATAACTGTGCCTGTGGCTAAACTCTACCTCAACAATATTGAGGTTTAGGATAAGTTTAAAGGATATATGAATTTCAGCATGGTTAAGGAATGAAGTTGGCAATGGAGAGCTAATCATGAAATAGCTAATAATGCAGCTGTTTTGGTTAAAAAGATATATGTGTTTCCCCTTAGTCTTGTTCCAGGGGCTTCCTTTGAACTACCTAAGGTTGTAATGATAAATAAGTTTAATTGAATGTTTTCTTTGGCTCAAAAGAGATGGCTCAATTGAGATGCACTAAGGCAGAATCATGATAATCCTAATGCTCAGATCTTTCAGATTTATGATTTTAGCTGGGAGATATTTAGGGGATGTCATGTTCAAAAGAGTATTATATTCATCTTTCCCACTTGAGGGGTACTATTCAGATTAATGGGTAGTATATATATGCATATATATATGTATATATATATATAAATACACATATAGAGCAAGTGGCACATTTGATAGAGTATTGGGCCTGGAGTGAGGAAGACTCATCATCCAATGTTCAAATTTGGCCTCAAACAATTACCAGTGCTGGGATCCTAATCAAGTCACTTAATCCTGTTTGCCTTGATTTCCTCACCTATAAAGTGAACTGAAGAAAGAAATAGCAAAACACTCCAGCATCTCTGTCAAGAAAACTCCAAATGAAGTCACAAAGAATTGGACAGGATTAAAAAATTAAAAACAATATATATTTATACACATATAAATAATATTTTATATATGTAATAAATAGATTTTATATACATGCATGTGTATGTATACGTACACATAGAAATGTAGCCCCAGTTAATTACTAGCTCTGTTGCTCTGGGTCAATCACTTAATTCTATTTACAGGTATAGCACTTTGCAAACCTTAACTCTCTAATATAAATACTATGTTTATTTTCATATAACTGATGTCATTTTAATCTCCCAACTGCTCCACTGGGTTGGTGCTAGAGGAGTCCTGATCTCCATGTTATGGATCAGAAGTGGGATGAGAACGAGTAATTGATTTGCTCATGGTCTTATAGTGTGTGAGTATCTCAAGCCTTCCTGATTATAAGTTCAACATTGTACTACCCGATGCCCCATGTGCCTATACACACATATATAAGCATATGTGCCTATATATACACACCTAAGTGTTTCTGTGAAGGTCATTCACTTTTCTCATATGAGACTCCTGGAATAGTTATCCCAAATTTAGGGTTTTCTATGTGTCTAGATTTGGTAAAAAAATTATAGTTCCCAAGTCCCCAGTAATGTTTTTTATTTATTTTCTAGTCACCTAGATCACAAAATTATTTCAAAGCAAAGCTATATATAATAAAAGATGGTTTAATAAAAACCCCACTAGAACATTTTTCCTATAAACCTAAGGCATACTGCTCCATAAACACACATACCGTCTATGGGATGAGTTGGCATCCATAGGGATCACAATAAGGAGCTATACATAAGGAACAAGGAATGTGTATGGAGGAACAGCTCATGCCTCTAGTGTTACAGGACCACTGATGATATGTTTGGGAACATCATCAAAATGCTCTCCCTGAGCCTAATCTCCAGATTGGCATCTCTGTAAAACAGATTATTCCACTGGTCTCTGATGGCTCCATGGTAATTATTAGGGATAGAGTATAAACCAAAAGATGTTCTACTGTCTTCTAGAAAAATACAGGAGGAAACATTGAGCATTGATCTGCTGCTCTTGGATGGATGTTGTTCCCTGTTCCCAGCTTCTAGGTTTATCTCTTTAGGACCACTAGCTGATCAATAGAGCTCCAGTCTGCTGAACTAGAGGTGTCAAAATATTGCCAGCACTGCTAACTCTCCCAAGTGCTTCCCAAATCAGATTAAGATAAAATAAAAAAAAAAATTTTCTAAAAATAAATAAAAATATAATAGAATATAAATAATGTTAATATATGATTTTCTAGATCAATGTCCCCATCAGGATCTTTAGGTGGGGTTTATTATTGTTCTGTCATTTTCATTTGTGTTCAACTCTCTATGTCCCCATTTGGGGTTTTCTTGGCAAAGATAATGGAGGGGTTTACCATTTCATTCTCTAGCTTATTTTAGAGATCAGCATGCGGAGGTAAACCTGGTTAAATGACTTGCCCAGTGCTATGGTCCAGTCTAGCTCCTCTGAAGGGCTCAGAATAAGTCCTTGTCAGGATAAGGAAAAGTCCTGGCCCCACGTGTGGACGCCAATTGTAGCGTGCTGTTGTCTCCAGAAGCTGACAATAGCTCTCTGGGAAGAGATCTGCTGTGTCTATTCAAATCTCTCAGACAGATTCTTCTTCCTGTAGAGAACCGTTGTCTCCAGACAGTTGCCGTTAACTCTTGTCCAGAGAAGTGACTTCCCTTCCTGCAGAGAGCCGCGTCAAGCCTGATGTAGAGCAGAGACTTCTTCTATCTCTGGAGTGCTGTCCTCTTTTATCCTCCCAGAGAATGGGCGTGGGATAATGCAAGGGCTTCTGGGAAGAAGTACTCCAACCAATGAGCTTGCTCCTCTTAGAATTCCTAACGTGTAAACTCCCTTTAAAGGCCCAAACCAAAGGTCTGAGCCAGAGAACTGTCAAGTCAACCTGAGTTCTCACCTAGTAATCCTAACAGCCCAGGGTCTTTCTGACTCTCGTTCTGACACTTTATCTGCTGCTCCACCTAACTATCCCTTAGGTAGGGTTTAATGGTCCCTCTTTCTATTTGAGTATGAGACCACTGGGCTATAATATAATGGCTAGAACTTCTTGTTGAATCCAGGTTAACAGGTTTTTTGTTTTGTTTTGTTTTTATCATAGCCAATATACCTAGTTAAGAAAAGTCAAACAGAATAGTCATAGGCTAAGATGAAATCTTCCCTCCTTCCCCCTTGTCTAGGAGGAGAACAAAGTCATTTGTTACAAATAACTCTCTAATTTAGAGTTAGATATTTCTGAAGTTCTCTCTGGCTTAGCACAGAAATTAATTTAATGTACAACAAAAAGTGAACTAAGAAGATAGGTTATGGCTTTCTACTCAACAAATTCAGATTCCTGACTTTATTATAAATGTCAATAGCAAAGTTTATAAGGATGCTGTATTCTGACTAATGAAAAATCTTATTTCTTCTCAATATCTATATCTATGTACATTTACCTATAAATGAATATACATATGTGCAAAATTGATCTTGCCAGAATTAGAACATGTTTTATATGTACAAGATAGATCAGAGGATGACCTTTTGAAATTAATTAAAATAATAATAAATTCCTATATTTGCATGGGCTTATAATGTGCTTTTAAATGTCTTATGCTATTTGATGAAAATAGGTATACCCTTCTTACTTCTATCAAAGTTACTTTGTTGGATAGTTAGATAAAGAAGAGAGACTGAAATCTAATACACAGTCTATCCTGTAGGCTCAAGTATTCCACTCAACAACTGAACCTTATCATTATGGGTACTTCTGCCTACAATGCAGATAGCAATCTATTTGGCCTTCTCAACCTAGAAGACTCTCTTCTATGTCCTTCCATAGGCCTATCATATAGGGTCCAACCAATATATTTGAGGGCCTTTCTAGCAATGGAGGACAAAAGCTATTCATCATTTGTCTCTTACTTTGGATAGATTATGGTCAATGCAGATAGGAAGATTAGAAGACCTGAATCTTTTGCATTTGTTTTTAAATTCTACTCAATTACAGGAAAGGAAATGTGAATGAGAATACTCTCATGTTCAGAAAAAAATAAATGAATTTAGGGCTTGAGATTAAGTATTCTAACTATAGTGTTTAGGATTGTGCCCAGCATTTAGTAAGTACTTAATATACTCTTACTGCCTGACTGATTACTATAAGATTATTGGAAGGAAAATACATTGTAAAGTTTTAAGTGCTCTAAAAATGTTAATTATTTATTATTGATACCACGTTTGACCACATCTCACATTCACTCTTCAATTCACTCAACCACTCATTCATTCATTCAATGTCTTATTAAGCAATTACTTTGTATCTTAGATAAACTAAGATAAACCTATTACTAATGTTAGAACAATTTATTGGCTTTCTAAAGTATTTGATTTGAGGAGGAAAGGACAAGCTTAAAAGAGACACAGATTGGTTAAACTCTATAGCTGATGAGAACAAGGATAGATGACCAATCATAGAAAAACAACCACTTAAGGAGTAGAGTCATTAACTGGAGAAAGTATAGGTGGAAATCATCATCTATTTCGGGCACTGAAAAAGTGCCAGGATATTTCATTTATAAATGTCAGGTTCATAAAGTGCCCTCCATCTCTTAAAATCGTCGTTTGTTTCTCCTGTGACTTACAGTATTTATCATTGAACTATAAACAGAGACTATCCAAGGAGATAAATTTCCAAGCAGTCCATATCTGTCATTCCAGAAAAAGAGTAGGAGGTAAATGGTTTATTTCTCTACTGAGAAGTCCCTCAAGGGAGATACATTCAGAGAAATAGAAAATAATTGTCAATTGTTACTTGTAGCATCCTCCTCCCCACCACATGCAAAGGACTTCATAGCCCCACAATTCAAAGTTAGTGCTTACTCAGGCCTGAAGTCTACAGTTTTCTCTTGAGGCACAGAAAAAAATATAACTATTTTCAGGTAATTGAGGAAAGAGAAGAGGAAACAACAACAACAATAACTGGAAATCAAATGTTTTGATTTGAACAATATTCCTAAGAGGCAAAAGAAGATAATGGTAAACATCTTAGCAGCTAATTAAAGCCATTCTGAATAGGGTTGTTAGGGCCGAGGCAACTCACTTGCAGATTTTTATTAGCCCTTTTCATAACGAACTATTATTTTAATAACAATATAAGAATAATGTCATTACATTTTGTCAAATAGTAACAATTGACATCTATGTAGTATACTATAACTTACAAAACACTCATTGCATTATAAATGTCAGAGAAAGAGGGTAGGCATTATTTCCTCTCATTTTACAAAGGGAAAACTGAGGCTTACAGAGATTATGCACTTTGCCCCAAGGAGTGTGTAAGCAGAACAATTATGTGAGCTGAGCCCCTGGAAGACCTGAATTGGAACAGCATCTGCCATTCCTAGGTTAAGGGAATATGTTCTTTCTGAAAGAGCAGAGAAGTATCCTAGGGGCAATTTTAGTCTAGTGATATGCAAGCCCAATTAAGCCGTATATTCAGCAGAGGCATCCTGCCCGGTGAGGAGCTGTATTGTTGAACCATCTATTCACCTGATATACTGTTCTGCTTGAAGAACAAGTGGATTGACCTATCCACCATACATGTCATGGCTACTAGTGAATTTTAGGAAGATTCTTTGAAGACAGAAAGTACAATTCTGGACAAGAAACTAAGATAACAGAGCTTCTCCACCAGCCAATACTGCCCCATCCATATGTGGAACCATTGCTTTCATTTGATTTATCTTAATTTGATTGTGAAGATCATCTGATAAGATCAAGAGCCAGCTCCTGAGGTTCTTTCTCTACTTAAACTGCCAAGGACTCAAATTCTACTGCTGAGAGCATCACTCTGATGGACTGGCCATGTTGTCCCAATACCAAATGCACATTTCCCTAAAAGATTATCTTATGGTAATCTTATGGAGAACTCACATGAGCCAAGTACTCACATGAAGGTCAGAAGTGATACAAGGACACTTTCAAGATCTCTCTGAGGAATTTTTTTTAGTATCTATTGTGAGACATGGGAGATGCTGGTACTGAACTTCCCAGCATGCCATCCCCACATAAAAGAAGATGCTGTGTGTTCCATAAGCAACGTAGAATTTCAGTAGCTCAAAAGAAACGTGAGATGTACAAATTTTAGGATAT
Source organism: Sminthopsis crassicaudata (assembly GCF_048593235.1). Classification (NCBI taxonomy): domain Eukaryota; kingdom Metazoa; phylum Chordata; class Mammalia; order Dasyuromorphia; family Dasyuridae; genus Sminthopsis; species Sminthopsis crassicaudata. The sequence goes on along the minus strand of NC_133620.1, from coordinate 387,825,971 downwards.
TTTCATCCCCAAACTTCATACGGGCTATTTGTGCTCGACCTGTGGCAGAACCTTCTGACTCAAATTGGTTTGGACACACTGTACATTGACCCCAACATAGTGATGTCATTTTGGTCCTCTTCAAATATAAAGGACAACAATCCACATAACCATTAACTGCTATAATACCCAGACATTTGGCAAGCAAAATTAAGTACACACAGTCATTGATTTATTTATTCAGTCTGGCACTAGAGTGCTATATTTTAAAAAAAAAGGAAGTACATATGTATTTCTTCATTCTGGTGTTCCCATGCTCTGTGAGAATGAGGTAAAACTCAGAGCTTTAGAACTGGAAGAATGCTTAGCAGTCATCTAGAATGAGTTAAAAGTAAGAAATGTCAGAAGGACGAGAGCATATCCAAATATTTAAGATCTTTTGGCTCTTTAGTCCTTTGTATCTTGGCACTGTTAACTGAATACCTTGCCAAAGATACATTGCAAGCTTAGCAAAATGATTGGCTTCCTTCCGGACTGCAATATAGAAATTTGGTTGGCATTCCCCCCTATGCCTCCAAATGAACCATATTTCCTTTCTCTTTCTTCTCAGCTTCCTGTGCCAACCTTAAAATGCCTTGATTTTCCATCAAAAGAAAGAACACGATTTGCTTGGAGTGCCTGAAGATTTTAAGTCTTGCTTTTTGTCTGGAGAATGGACCCTCTTCCCCTTTGATTGGCCCTATGAGCCTTAAATCTCTGCCCATCTCATCTCTTTCTTGAATTTGTATTTTCTTACCTGATTATTTGGTAAGGTTCCACTCATACAGAAATGAGTATATTCTGTTGCAATTGACCACATCATTGGACGTCCAACTTATCATTTTGCCCATGTGGAACAGCCAAGCCTTGGGTAATTTCTCATGTTGGGCTGTAGCTGGAGCATTTTAAGAACAACTTACTTGTTTGTATTTTAAGAAGTCACTTTTTGTATTTATGTGGAAAATGCAGTGTCTAATCTGGGTAATCTAGAAAGATTTTATAAGATCACTGAAGTGTTTTTTAAGCTATGATCTAATTGGTGGATTTGTAAAATGATACAAATATTTTGGAAAGTATTTTGGAATTATGTAGATAAAATAACTAAAACATCCATAATCTTTGAACCAGAGACTCCATTAGTGGGCTTGTACCTCAAGGAATTCATCAATAAGAAGAAAGTATCCAAAACAAAAAATTTATAGCAGCACCCTTTATGATGGCTAAAAATTGAAAACAGACTAAAAAACAGACTTAATTGGGATTGACTAAACAAATTGTGTTATATGAATATAATGGAATAGTATTATGTTCTAAGTATAAGCTGACCACTAAGGCAGAAGGTCAAAAGCATAGCTGGAAAGTACACTCTTCATTCACAATGGAACATTCCCAAGGTCCTCCTTTGATGACTTATCATGGTGTTGAGATGACCCTGTGTACTGAAGATTTATGCCAGCAAAACACAGACCTTGGCAGGTCCTGCCATGTTGTAAAGGTTTCACGTAGAAGCATGCTTGTCTGCATTATATCTGTCATTTGAGCGCTAGTCTACTAAGTTCAGAAGCTCATTATCAAGTTGACTGCAGGATAATGAATTTTTCAGCCATAGTATCTCTGCAAAAAGACTGTCCACTTAACTGTAGAGAAATTGCTGCCTTACTCAATATGGAATCTCAGATCCTTGTCATTTAAAAGTATTTTAGTAAAAACAATCATTTCATTAATCAATCAACAAGTATTTATTAAACATCTATTATTTATCAGACATTGTGACAGCTTCTGGGAATATAAAGACAAAACTGAAGAAGTTCTTGCCCTCATTGGGCTTACTTTCTGTCAGAGAGAATGTATAAATGAATAAGTAAATAATAATTATATTAATAGCTAACATTTGCCTACTCCAAGTCTTTTTGAAAATGTTTTTATGTGTTTCCTGAGTTGATGCAGGCAACAAAAAGTTATCAGCTAGTGGAAATTTTTAAAAATGTTTATTATTTTTTATTACAGCTTTTTATTTTTAAAACATATGCATGGATAATTTTTCAACATTGACCCTTGCAAAACCTTGTGTTGCAAATGTTTCCTTTCCTTCCCTCTACCCCCTCTTCTAGATGGCAAATAGTCCAATATATGTTAAATATGTTTTAAAAAGTTATGTGTCAAATCCAATATATGTATACATATTTATATAGTTATGCTACACAAGAAAAATCATATCAAAATAGGGAAAAAATGAGAAAGAAAACAAAATGCAAGCAGTGAAGGCAAGAATAAAAAATGCTATGCTGTGATCTACACTCAGTTCCCACAGTCCTCTCTCTGGGTGTAGATGGCTCTCTTCACCTTAAGATCATTGGAATTGATCTGAATCATCTCATTGTTGGAAAGAGCCACGCCCATCAGAATTTTTTTATATAATCTTTATATAATCTTCTTGTTATCATGTATAATGATTTCCTGGTTCTGCTCACTTCACTTAGCATCAGTTCATGTAAGTCTTTCCAGGCCTCTCTGAAATCATCCTGCTCATCATTTCTTATAGAACAATAATATTCCGTAACATTCATAGACCATAATTTATTCAGACATTCTCCAATCAATGGGCATCCACTCAGTTTCCAGTTTCTTGCCATTACAAAAAGGGCTGCCACAAACATTTTTGTAGTGGCCAATTTTTTAAAGAACTTTGTTCTGAGGTTTTTGTTGTTGTTCAGTCATTTTTCTGACATGTCAAATTCTTCATGACTCCATTTGGGGTTTTCTTGGCTAAGATATTGGAGTGGTTTACTATTTCTTTCTCTAGGTCACTTTATAGGTAAGGAAAGTGAGACAAGCTAATAAGATGAGTCTTTTTGACTCAAGACCCAGAATTCTATCCACTGGGTCATTTCACAGCTGTTTACACTGAATTAGCTTGCTTATAAGGACATGTACATTTTTTTTTTTTAAAAAGGAGAACAAATTATTGTTACTAACCTCTGTTATAATCTTTGTGATATTACTAGAAGTACCTTATATCAAGTATCAGAGGACATTGGAATTGGAACAAGGAAGGCATAAGATTTTGGTCCTTATATTTACTAGCTGAGTGAGCAAAGACAAAATATTTAACCTTTCTGAGCCTCAGTTTACCCTTTATATTAACAAAAGAATAATATTACTTGAACTATCTGCTTTGGAGATTTATTGTAAGCTAGGAGACCTGGGCTTCAATCCTAAGATTCTTACTGGTTGTGTGACCGTGGGGAAAACTATTTAATTTTTTAGAGACTCAGTTTCCTCATCTGTAAAAAGGGTGGCTAATGCTTATATCACCCACCCCACAGGATGTTATGCAAGATATCCCATAAATCATAAAGTGTTACATATGTTAGTCATGATTAACCTACAGTAGGAGAGAGGTGGACTAGGAAGACTGGAATCAATTTGTATCCCATTCACCCAGCCTAGCAGAAGCTTATACAGCATTCATGGAGAGAATATGATGGGGCTAGAAGACAAAACAAAGAATTGCTGTGGATGACAAGTTGGCGGCTTGTGGTTGGGGGTAGCTGGTAAAAGGAAAAGAATAAGGGAGTTGGTAAGACTGGTCTTCAAGTCTTTGGCAACTTCCCAATGAAACCCCAGTTTGGGGAAACAAATAGAAGTTTAAATGTTAGTTTGGAGTGAAACAGCCTCTATACTTGGTTACCAACTTGCCTAAAGCTTCCTTTATTGTTCTTGCCAACACCACTAAGCCACTGTCCATTATGTAGTTTTCTGTTGGATATTGTGTAAAAGGTTTTTTTGTTTCCACGAAAGGAAGTAAAAATAGATCATTCAAAGATCTGAACAGATCCTTGCTTCTGGCCACAGGTGTTTTGTTTGATTTGGATGAAGTTTGGGAAATGCAGTTAGGCTCTGGTGACAATTACAGACTACAATTTATGACTTGAATGAAAACATGAACTTTACTTCCAAAGCCACCCCCTTTTCCCAGTTTTCCTTTATGTAGAGATTCAGCTCAAGTTTTAGGTTACTAACATGGGCTGGCTCTAAATGGCAACTCATATTTAATCCAAAGAAGAATCTTAAAACAGTAAAATGTATTACAATTCCCTTTAAATATATTAAGACATCTTCTCTTTCCTATCATTTAGAATATATCCCTAAATTCTTTTTTTCTCCTCCAAGAATCTTGTCCCAGGCCTGGAATATAATAATTATTATAATTATCATTGATATAGTACTTAAAGCTTTGCAAAGTGCTTTATATTGATTATCTTGTTTGATGTTCATAACAACCCCAAATACAGTTTCTTTTTTGTTTTGTTTTGTTTTTGCTGAGGCAATTGGGGTTAAATGACTTGCCCAGGGTCACGCAGCTAGGAAGTGTTAAGTATCTGAGACCAGATTTGAATTGAGGTCCTCCTGACTTCAGGGTTGGTGCTCTATCCACTGCCCCACCTAGCTGCCTCTTCTTATCTTTTTGAGAAACAGTGTAGAATTATGATTAGAGACCTGGATTTGGATTTTTGCTCTTGTCTCAGATACTTATGAGCTATGTGACCTAAGATGAATCTTAATTGCTCTGAGCATCAATTTCTTATCTGTAAAATGAGGGGACAAAGATGGTGAAGATCAACCTTGAAAAAAGAGCCTTCAGGACTCTTTAATATCTTACAAATCAGTCAGTCATTAACATCATCACCCACCACAAGTCAATGAGTCATACTGGTCAAGCACCCATGGAAAATATTTAGACTTCCTTTTGTTATCTATGACAGCACTGGGTATTTCCCTTCATCATCCAAATGTTCTAATTTCAGGGGATAAAATCCAAGATTGTACTGGAAGCTGGTTGTTAAATTTTCAGTGACAGCATTTACAGCTTAGAAATCTGCAAATTCCACAAGTCCATATTTGATTTATTACTTAGTTGATTGTTTAGATTTAATAAAAATGTGGAGAAAATGTTAATGATGTAGATTAAACTTTATGACTTTTTTAATATTTTATTTTCCCCAGTTATATTTTTTAAAATTTACATTTATTTTTAAGACTTTAGAGTTCCAATTCTCTCCCTTTCTCCCCATCACCCACCCCCCATTGAGAAGGCACATGTGGAGTTATGTAAAACATTTCCATAAAAATCATATTGTGAAAGAAAACAAATCTCATTCCTCCAAAAAAGACCCTCATGAAAAAAAATTATGCTTCAGTCTATATTCAGACACCCAGATTGAACTTTAAAAAGTATGTTTCATGTATAATTTTTTCAGAAAGTTAGTTGTTAAAAATGTACCAGCATACCCCTGACCTAACTATAGAATAATTGAAGCGTTAAAATTTCTGCTTTGTAGGGTTCATCTAATGCATTCCTAAGCCAATTCCTTTATATTTTGCACTAATTGACTTTCATTGACTTAGAGTATATCACTTAGTTAAACAGAACCTCAGTTGTCTCATCAGTAAAATGATATGATATCAGTACTGCAAATCTCACAGGGTTTTTGTGGAGCTTAATGAGATAATGTACATGAAAGTTATTTGCGAATGGTAAAGACAGACAAGTAAGAGTTACTATTGTTATTTCCATCTCTTCTTGATCTGCATGTTTTACTTTATTTGGTAAAAATTGGAGCATACTTGACATTCTGGCTCAACCTCCTAATCTCCTCCCCCAATCTTTGAATAATTTTCCTCTTCACCTCTACCACATGGAACCCCCAGCTCCCTTCAAGGTTCAGCTCAACTGCCATCTTCAGGAGATTTCTCCTGATTTTCTCTAGTTATTAGTCCCTCCTTTCTCAACTTCCATCACTTTGCATTTATTTTGCATATAGATTATATGCTATAACCATTAAGTATGCCCTCAGTAAAGTGTAAGTTTGTTGAGGGCAAGGACTCCCGGGTTTGCATCCCTAGGACCTAGCATAGTGCCTGATACAATAAATATGAGTTGACTGACTGACTGACTGCCATCTATATGATTGATAAATGTGATTGATAAAATTGGTTGCATGGGCTTGTCTCAATTGTCCTTGGCTTCAGCTTCTTTATGTGTAAAATGAGGAGTATTTGAATGATCGTAAGTTTTCCTTCAGCCATAAGTTCTGTGATCCTTTAAAGCTGCTCCCTCTGCAGAGATAAGAAGAGAAAAGCAAGAGCTCTGACAAGTAGACTACTTTTTTCATTGTTGATCACATTTCACCTCTCTGTGCCCTGGAAGGTATAATGCAAGTTTCCCTGTATGTAGGTGGCAGGAAACTACAGTAAATGTCCTATTGATGATAGTGGTTGACATTTATTTGTTATGATAGCATCTATCACTATGTAGATTGGTTTTTTTAAGTCTTTATTTGTAAGAAAAATACAAAATAACAAAGGATATCCATAATGAAGCCTCATATACAACACAAATAAAAAAGTACAGTACAATAACCACCACAGGAGAGTTCCCCAAAAAGGGACCATGCTTTAGAAACTGGACAAATATTCTCCATGGAGTCTCAGAGGGTGCTTGTCAAGTTAAAAGGAGTAAACTGTGGTTCATGGATTGCAATTTTTTTCCTTTTTAAGATGATGACAAAAAATCTGGCTTAGTTCAGAAAGTTGAAATTAAAAAGCCCTTTTTCAAATTTTTAAAATAGTTGATAAAAACTTTGATCTTTGGTTGTAGGGTATGCATTTCCACATCTAGATTCTGTTCTCTTAGATCCAATTATGGCCACTAGGACAGAAGTCATGACCAATAGCAAAAAGTTCTCTTAGCTTTTGCCCAATACATCCAGGAAGGTAGAAGACAGGATCCTGCTGGGGCTGATTTCATCACCAGGGCCATTCAATTCCAGCCAAGAACACCCACAGCAGCCTAAGGATATCCAACATAAATTCTGGCAACAACATTCAAAACATAGGGATACAGTGGGAATGAGATGCACCCATATCCATTTTGCCGCCAGTGGTATGTAGTTTAAAAAGTAGAGTTACAGACAGAATTAATTTCATTGTTGGAATAGAATTGAAGGGTGGTTTTTAGGATTTTGATGCAGGTAGGTACTGATTACAAAAATGGGGGGGAAGTTATGATATTAACAAATCACATGTCCAAAATGACTTTTAATTAAATGAAAAATAGTTCAACAAATACCATCTGTATTCATAAGCTAGCCAAACAGACAATAAAACACCAGCAAGGAAGAAGGTTGTAGTGCATATATAAAATATATTGATGCTTGAAACCAGAGGAAAATTTCAAATGCATATCACCAAGATCAATGAGATGGGGAACTAAGGAGAGGGCAAATAGAAGAAGAATGTAGTCTAAGAAATGTGAAATACTCTTTTCAGCAGAGATGGTAACTTTTAGTAAAAACTGAATAAAGATATGCCTTACGCCTCTAGAAGGAAAAGTGAACAGAAGAATCGGCTATGTATTAGCTATTTATAGCATATATAAATGTAAAAAAAAAATCACATTTTTGTGTAACATCCTAAAGACAGGTCAGAGAGGTTAGTATTACTAACCCACACATTACTTTTGATAGGAAAAGTTACCCTTGTCCTCTGCACCATTTATTATGTGATTTGTGTCAAAGTTTCATTTATCTAAAAGGAGAAACATCGAATAGGGTAAATCCAGGATCTACATAGGAAAAACTAAAGAAATAAAACCCAGAATGAGGGTCCTATTATCAGGGGTCTTTGGGCACTTCCTCCAGGTCAACCACTAGTAGAGCAGATTAGAACCACATGTTGATACTAAGAAAGGTAGGTGACCTGGTCCATGCTCCTTAGATTAGGGGGAACCAAAATTTAGCCGCTGACTCATTTTGAGATGTTCCACAATGCAATTAGGTTCTCTGTGCAACATTTATAAAATTTGGATAGTTAGCATTTTTCTTTTTTATGGGAGTATTACAGAGGTATTCTAGGAGTTAATTTGGTCATATCTGCAAGAATTATAGAAAGCTTTCAAATACATAAATAAAACGTGGCTGGTTGTAGTAACCTCATAGGCAAGTTACTGAACCTGTATGGGTAAACTCCCTTTTCTGTAAAAGAAGGGAATTGGACCTCTAAGACCCCCTTCTGACTCCAAATCTATTGTTACTGTAGAGTTTAAGTAGCAGCAAGTCAAAAATAATGCTTCTAATTCCATAGCTTTTAGATTCCAGCAGAGGGCAGTATCACATTATAATTCATTATTTTACCATTAAAACAGTTTAACACCATCAGCTGTTACTCTATATTGCTACCTTCAACTCACCATTTCTATTTGTTCACTTGAGATATACCAGTTTGATGATCTTTTATAAAACTAATCGGGAAGGGGGATTTGTATATTATAAAATGTACAGTCTTAAAGTGGACTTCAGCAAAATCTCCCTACTTTTTAGGGAGAGAAGGGGAACAATAATCAGACAGATTTCCTCTTTCCTTTTTCCTATGTATTAAATTTATCTAAATGACAACTGACTTTTTGAAATCCTTAAATTAACCAAGAAACAATATATTCCAGTCAAGCAGAAGGCATGTTGCTTACTTACGTATATTTACAAAATGTGCCATGTATTACTGATATTGGAATCTTATAGTACCCGACAAATGAAAATTTAGTGTAAAAGTATCTGTTATGGGTCATATCTAAGGAGTTTAGTTTATTAAGAACCAAAAGGATTTAAAACCAAGACAAGTAAGCCTTCATGGACTGAGAATAGCATTAGAATAAAGCTATGGGGCTTGTACTAGACTATTAAAATTAGAAATACTTTGATTAATATACTATGAAATTATTTCTACTTTCCCAATCTCTTTTTCACTGCACTTTCTCTTTGTCTGAATTTCTCCTAGTTCATAGAACTATATGAATTTCCATAAGCCTATATACTTACAAGGTCTATAATGAATACTGTAAGAAGAATATGAAAAAGCCACACTTAGGCATATTTCTAATATTGTTGTAATTAATGTGAAATGACTATTATTAAGAAGTTTTGGATTAACATACATATTTGACTTGCCTACATCTATTTGAGGTTCAAACTACTTTTTAATCTCATGAATCTATGTGTCCAAAACTCACCCTATATTTAACCGCCCGGTGGCAGTAAACATTTGATAAGCATATTATTTAATGGGTACAATTTCTGTCTTTAGCGAATTATAAACAACACTGCCTCAAAAGTATCAGGGTATGCCAGATTTTAGAATAAATGGTCAGACAAAGATTAATATGGCGATAAATAGATGTCAACTTCTATATATTATACTTAAAACATTTCATAACCATGCTGGTAAAATAAGCAAGTGGAAGATGTAATAGTGAAGTTGTTAGTAGGAAGTTATCTGCCTACTTTGGAAAAAGTGATGCAAATGAGTAGGTTGTGTGCTGTGGTCCATATCTTTTTTAGATTTCAGTGGAAGTCCCCTTAATTACTAATTGAAAAGATAGGGACAACTTTTAGTCTATATCCTGTTCAACTCTCAGCTAAGGTTTCTGGATTTACAAGAAAGGGAAGGTAATCTAAATAAATAAAAATTGGGTCATTTCATGATATGCCTATAAAATGACTTAAAACAGGACATTAATGGGCTGTGTATATTACAAAAGTTCATTTGTAAGTAGATTGTTCAGGACTAAAAACACATTTTCCCATGGAAATGATGTCCCATATGGTAGATTCCCATGTTAGTTTAAAATTACCTATAAATTATCTAAAGAAGAGTATTATATTAATAGTACTATACGATTTGTTATCATACCTAACAATATACCACAGAGTTCCCTTCTGAAGCCCTGACAAGAAAGCAGAGATTCAACCTTTTTCCATCCAGGGTTTAGGGCTCTCCCAGCTCCCAGCAAGGTTGGATTTAGGGAAAGCTGAGGGATGGCAATGAGGGCTTGGGGGAAGTCATTAGCTGAGGATCTACTATACTGATCTATCACAGATCTGGCCAATAGGACAAATTGAGAACCTGTTAATGAGGTTGGTTAAATGGAAGTCTAAGGCAGCATGGAGTCTACAGTAGTAAGGTTAAAAGGAAGAAGGAAATCTCCTGAGATGGTGGAGATGGAAGGGGAATTCCTATATCCATGTATCAAGATTGGCATTTTACAAAAAGAACTGAAGTATGTTGAAGATAGTCTATATTCTGAAAATCCAGTTTTTTTAAAAAGGTAAAAGAGATGATGAGGCAATAAGAATGTGGCTTATGAGTGTTGGTACCTTGATCTATGTTACTATTTATGCACCACTAAATAACCACTGCCTTTTTAGTTTCATATACTTACAAAGTTTATAATGAATACTGTAGGAAGAAGTATGAAAAAGCCACATTTAGGCTAACCAGGCACCCAGAGGAGAACCTTCACTTAAAAGTTCAGCATAGTGCCAACTCCATTGTCAACATTCAATAAAAATTCAATGAATAGTTTATCAGTTCTCTTTAACAACTTATTAAGGCATCCTTTTTTTTTTTAAATAACATTTCATCATAAATTGTTTCAATTACATCTTACAATAATTCTAATAATAAAAAAAGCAAATTGGGAATAATTAAGAATAGATCAGAAATTTTAGCAAACATTTATTGTTTCTTTTATTTTAAAGTTCATCTTGTCCAGGTGAAGTTGATTAAATTAGCAATATTAGGCTCTAAGTGAAAACTGTTAAAAGAATTGCTAGAAAAAGAGTGTGGGTGGCTTAGCAAACAGTCTTATTCTAAGTCACCTTTAAAGTTTACTGATGTTGAAGGACATTGCACTCTAAGAAAAGGAAAAAAAAAAAAAAAAAACAACTGCCAGCCTCAGGGCTTTGGGTATCTAATTCTCACTTGTGACATTTATTTTTACTTAAGTAAACCAGGAATTTGGACTGAATTGAATGCCAGATATCAAGTTGAAATGCCCTAAAATGAATTAAATACAAAACTAATCCAATTATCTACATTTTTAAGAATGAACTAGTTTTTGTACCTCCCTTCAAAAACCCCCCAAACAACCACATTATTACTGCCTAATTAATCAGTTCTGATCAGATGATAATTTAGTATATTGGAAAAAAAGCAATGGATTGAGAAAACCTTTAGGGTTTAATGTCTGCCTTTACTATTTACTATCACTTTACTATCACTTTGTGATCCTGGACAAATGATCCAAGCTTTTGGAGTCATTTTCTCCATTTGTAAAATGAAGGAGTAGGAAGCTAAATAGCACAATGGAATCAGAGGAAATGGGTTTGACCCCCTATTTATTGTGCTTGTGTTCCCCATGTGCAACACAGCCAGTTAACTAAACTCTTTGTCTAAAAAGAGGAGGTTGGACTAGGCAACTTCTCAGGTTCCTTTTAGTTCTGAGACTAGGACTCCATCACTAGATGATTTCTTGGCTTTTTCTGGCTCTAATGTTCTATGATTCTGTGAGAGATAATGCTATCTCTCCCACTAAAGAATAAAGAAAAGATGATAGCCTGGGAAACTGAACAATCTTGCTATGACTTCCATATAGACCCAATGAAGCTTCTATATTTTTAAATAAACCATTAAGACAGAACATTGAAAAATCTCTGAGCTAAGCTGTTAATTTTCTTGGTTGGATTCCTGGATTTTCACTTGTGGAGGTTTTATTTCTTAACTAAGTGCTTTTTGTAGAACTGCCGGGACCTGTCTTAGCTGATAAAAGAGATATAGAGATAGCTATGTTTTAATGAGATATCAAGTCGATCCATGTAGACCTTTTAATGGATCCTTAAAACCCTTCACTAGCAAGACACTCAGTATTAGTTCACATGGAAGATGCAAAAACGAATGTTATATTATTTAAAAATAATTCACAACTAGTATGAAAGATTTTGAAGGCTATCTAGGTTCTTGATCTAAGACTTTATTCTAATCTCTACAATATTTACTTACATTTTTAAAAAAAATTCTTTCTTTGAAAAAGTGAGCAAATAACATCTATCTTCAGATCCCTGAAAGATCACAATGATATTCAATGATATTAGATGGGTATATTAACTGAAGGCAACCTCAAGCTAATACTAATATCCCAATAAGTAGCCTTCTAGCACCTTACAATGGATGAATAATAATGTTATTATAACAAAATGATATAATCATTTAACAGTGTGTGGCCTCCAAGTAATGGAAATCAAATCTATTGATCTGGCAGACATTTCATGTGATTCCTTTGGAATCATCAACAGTTTGGGGGCACTGGGAATTGTTCTTACTGTCTATATCATTAAAGTCAATGGATAATCTGATTTTATGAAGGAACAAAAGCATTTTTACTGATAGGGGTTGGCTATTGTATAAGCCTACCTGCCACTTTGTTTTATCCTCCTAAAGTTCTAGATTCAAACATTAAATCAAAATACAGATGTGCAAACACACACACATACTTGTACAACAACAATAAAAAAACAAAAACAAAAAAACTGCTTTGCGGACATAAATGTCATCTTTTCTGAAGTAAATACTTTAAAAAAAGAGAGAGAAAGATCAATGTCCTGCCCTCCCCTTCAATCCAAACTACAGTAGTTTTTAATGTCCAAAGAACCAATGGAATACAGGAAGAAAGTTTTTAAAAGTGATTGTGGTAGTCTCCATGTCCCCTCTTTGGCCATTCCTCTTCCACCCACCTCCGCAAGACTTTTTCCACATCAACTCTATGATAGAGCCTACAGAGCTCAATCAGTTGATCCACAGTTTTATGACTGTTCCGGAGCAGGAACTCCAAGGTAGGACTCTGTTGTTTCTGTTCCAGAAAACACAATTCATCATAGTGCATTCCCCATTTGCTTGCAAAATTTCTCCAGTTTTTAACTGTTGGGTGACATGGATCCAGCTTTATTCTGATCACATCTAACAAGTCCTCATCGTTGAGCAAGTCACTGATGTTGGGGGCTTGGAGTGAGCATAAGGAACATGTACAATTTTCTTGGCAAGAGTTGTTCTTTATATCTGTAGGGGAGAAACAATAAGTTCTAGTAAGTCAACATGAAAACCACAGATAGGTGGGGTTTTTGCTTCCTTTTTTTGATACTGGTTTTCCCATCTCAGGCTGGAATGGCAGCAGGAGTTATTGATAGTCCCACGTGGATCAACCAGAGTACTTAAATATGCTCAGATTCCAATCTATAATGCTTTCCTCTCCTTAGTAGCCTGGTGACCTGCTCCTAGGAGTTCACTATACTGGCAGTGGACTTAGTACAGATACTCAGGCTTAGCTCACTGCAGCTAAGAATTCCAGAGCTCAAGAGCTCCATCAACCTTAGTGTCTCTCTGATAGCAGGAATTATAGGTGTGCCTCAACACGCCTGGCAGTCTCATCTAGCTTTAATCCCATTATCCTCTGAGTTGTCAGTTGCATTTGATTATATATGATATGAGATGGCCAAGGAAAGTAAATATTTCTATCATTTTTTTAAACTAGATCTATTTTTATATTTTATATTTCCTCAATATGAGGGAACTCCAGAGAGGAACTTTTTCTAGAGCTAGAAGAGAGCATTCTCTAGTTCAGCTCTCTCATTTTACAGAGAAGGAAACTGAGACCTGGAGAAATTAAAGGTCATACTAAAAATATGTGAATATTCAAGTGAAACTTGAATCCAGGTCTTCTTTATTCCAAGTCCAGCTCTCTATTCACCACACCATGCTGCCACTGTTTCTGTGAATGTATGTAAAAGAGATATATATTATAGATAATGGACACATAATGGAGATAGGTATATATACCCCAATGGACATTATGGATATATATATATATATATATGTGTGTGTGTGTGTGTGTGTGTGTATACACACACACACACACACACACACACACACACACACACACACATAAACACATACATATTCCCTCTTATGTACAGAATTTGCATTCCTCTACAACGAAGTTGCCAAGCTCAGAGCTAAGAACAGTTTTTACTTGAAATAATATTGTGGCATATTTAAAAATGTAAAAACTGTTCTTAGCTCTCAGGCAGTACAAAAGCAGGCTAGTTTCTAAGCAGAGCTGACTTCTATTCTACGTGAGGATTAGCTACTATTTCAGTAATGAGGAAGGGCTTGCCCTCAATTAACTACAATACCCTTCTTAAGAACTTCAAGATCTTACTCCTTTCCTTGACAGAGATGGCCAATCTTCTATGACTCAACAGGTCACTGGGAGTTGCCATGGCCAAAAACTTACATCCCTTTGTGGCCACCCTGGCAATGGTTTTCTTTGAACTTAGCTAGGTTGGTCCCCAGATGTCAGAAGTATGGTGGATGTGCTGCTGGGTCTGTATGTAAAGCTTTTTTTTTTTTTTTCCCCTTGGTAGGACCTGCCTGTCAGATCTTGTATGTTGCTGGCACAGCTTTCCAGGTTCAGGAATAACTTCCATGGCACAATTAGGCATCAGAGAAGGACTCTGGCAAAAGAATCCTTTTCCTAGTCCTTTTATAACTTTTTCAAAATAACTAATAACATGCATTTGTGAGATAGTTGGACTGAGTTAGGAATTCCCAAAAGGGTTTTTCTCTGAACAAAGATAAATTGCCCATCTGCGTATCAAAGTTACCCTCATTAGCACCATGCTCTACCCCATCTGAACTAACCAGCCCAGGCATGTATATAGCCTCACTCCTACCTGCCCCATCCCCCTTCCAATTTTAAAGTCAAGCCTGACAGCTTTTAAATGCCAAACACAGTACTTTAGGGTGTAAATGACTGAAAAACTCTTAAACATTTCTTTAAAAACATACACACAAACTTGAAAATCCACCCTGTACACATATTTGAAAATGAGTGATAATTGACAATGTCAAAATACTGATTTAAAAAAAATTATGGCCAATTTATCATCCTTCTGTGTTTTCTTCACCCATGGGGCTCTCTTTGAAGCCGAGCCAAAACCTTAGCTATGTATATGGGATGAGAATCAAGCTGAAAAAAAAAAAAAGAGAGAGAGAGAGAAATCCAACAGCTGTAGATTCTTCTTCCAAGTTTTCATTATATTAAAAAAAAAAAAAGCACAATTCTTCTGCAACATGAATTTTTTGAACCAGTGCAAGATAGTGTTCATATCTGAGGGGTTTTTTTCCAATGTTTAAGGTGAATTTAAGTATCTTACTGAGAGGATAAAGGAAAATGCAGCTGGTTGGTAACAGGGTTAGCAAGCAATTCTTACCAGCTAACTTTAGGTGTCTCCACATAACCAGAGCCAAAAAACTAATTCCCAAATGTTCCCAAATATCTACAAGACTCCACTTTGGTCAGTTTAAAATTGTGACTGACTACAAAGAAATTCACTCTTGTTGATTTGAGTAGGGTCACAAGAGCCTTTAGTAGAATATCACAACTCATTCTAGCCTCTCTATCTAAAAGAAATGGGCATCTCATACTAACATGTTTTATAATTTCTCCCTTAAGCCTTACTAGATCCTTCCTTTGCCATCTATCTCTTGGTTTATTTATGCAGTGGCAACCATAGGATCTGGACTTGTGATTACATTGGAATCGGAAATTCCTAGAGGAGGAAATTCCCTCTACCATAATGAAGGGCTGGACCTCGTTGCCTGGGAGGTATTGAGAAATTAGGTGATTTGCCCCTAATAATTTGCATGAGTTGGTCTTTTGGCTTCTCAGGCCACCTTGCCCACTCAACCCCATACTCTCTCTCATATCATGTGTTACTCTACATTACGGGTACCTGATAATATGTACTTTGTATATAATATTTCTCTCCCTTGATTAGAATACAAGTTTCCTAGGAACAGGGACTGTGTTTAAGATTTGTACCTCCTCCTAGCAGTGTGACCTTGGGCAAGTCACTTCACCCCAATTGCCTCAGGGGGGAAAAAAGATTTGTACCACTTTATGAAGATGACCACTTTCATAACCGCCAATGTTCTAAGAAGACTGGATATTTGTAAAAGTAACTCGATTTTGAAGAGTCCTTGAGTAACTAGAGAAAGACTTGTTAAGAGAGAATTGGTAAAGGGTACTAAAGCACTTGATACACATTTTGTTCGTTAGAATGTACCGAAAAACAGGAATGCTGAGAAAAACCAACATCCAAAGATTAAGTAGCTTAAGAAGAGATTTCTTTATATTAGTCTCCAAGTAAATGAACTACACAGAAAATCACTTTTATCTTCATGAAGGGTAGAGAAAGGAGACACAGACTTCAGTTATAATGTGAGAGATTTAGGTTAGATATAAGGTAGAACTTCCCAACAATTAGAATTACTTAAGATCAGAATTAACTAGCAAGGGACAATACCAAATTTATCCTAGCACCCTTTAAAATAGTATTGATGCAAAATTATATTTAATGTTATGTAAAGATTGGGGTAAGGAATTTTAAATAATCTCTTCTGACCACATGCCTAAATAATTCTATGCTATCTTTGTTTTTATATTGAAGAAAAAGAAAATCAAGAAAAAGTCAAGAAAAAGAATAATCCAGCTACTAATGTGTTAGGAGAACTACTTTAAATCTTCAGTTTGTAAAATAATTTCATTTCTTTAAATCACTAGTAAGAGCATGCATTAGTTTTGGTTTGAAAAGGCATGATGTGCCAAAAGAATGATTGCCTTTGTGGGTTTTGTTTTGTTCTTTGTACTTCAATCACTAAATTGACAAACCAGTTAGTATATTGGAATTCATCTGAGCTTGGCAACATGAGTGAATTTAAAGCAGCTCGTGAGAGTCATGGACTATAATTAGCCCTTTTGAGGGGTGTGGGAGGTGGAACATGTTTTATCTACCAGATACATTTTGTCCTGCCATATTTTAAAAACCTACCATGTAAAGTAATACATGAAAGGATTAAATGGGTAATGCCAAAATGAAAAAAAAAATAATAATGGAGGGAGAGGTGATCTGGAAATTACAAAATCCAAATTAATTGACAATTTTAATAAATGTCAATATTATTGCATAATTGTCTAAAAGCCACATAAAACTGAGCATGTAGAAAAAGCAATAATTATGACTATGATTTCTGTTTTCCTTAAATGATAGGATACATTCATTATTATTTTTTAGATGTTAGAGATGTTAGAACCTAAAGGAAAAATGATGGTGAGAGAAAAGTGTTAGTGCTTAATAAGTACATAAGCTGAGATATTTTTGTAAAACATAAGAGAATTCATTGAAGGGATAAATTTAGATTCAAAACTGTACGTGCCCTTTGATTTTTTTTAACTTGGTGTTAAAGGGATAAGTGTTCAAAACTCACCTAGATTCTATAATAACCACCACCTAAATATGGTCACCTCTCCCCATTAATCTAGCTTTGCTATTGCCTGATGCCTTCCATTTTGAACTTTGAAGCTGAAAGCAATGAGTCCCACCATTCATACTTTGGACAGGCAGTTCATTACTTTGATTCTTTTTAAGTACTTGAATTAAGTATCTTATTAAATACAGAAGAATGGACATTTCGTATAACAAGCCAAAGCTCTGGAAAGATTTCATACCTGTGACTCTAATTTGAATACTACCTAGAAATATAAAGAAGGACCAGAAAGAGAATATTGAGAATAGTATTATGGTAATCTATAATAGGGAAGCTAGGTGCCACAGTGACCGCAGTTCTGTATCTAGAGTCTGGAAGATTCATCTTCTTGAGTTCAAATCTGACCTTAGACACTAGTTGTATGGCAAGTCATTTAACTCTGTTTGCCTTAGTTTCCTCATCTGTAAAATGAGCTGAAGGAGGAAATGACCAATTGCTCCAGTACCTTTGCCAAAAAAACCCAAATGGATTCCCAAAGAGCTGGATATGACTGAAAAACAAATGAATAACAACAACAAACCTATATATATATATATATATATATATATATATATATATATATATATATATATATATATATATATATATAAAGAGAGAGATTTACAGAAAGTCTCTAAGCTGTGGCTGAGTGGCTTGCCACTGGACAGTTGGGTGGGTATAAACCATGAGGCTATTTCATGCTTATTACTTTGATGAGAGAGAAATTTCTTGCATTTTTCTATATTTGGAAACTCTGCCTGTGCCATCTGTCTATCAAAATCAAGTTCAAGTGAAGTCATTTGAATGTTATAAGACTTTACATAAAGATCAAATTGCCCCCTAAGGTTATACACACCCAAGCATGGTAGAAATCTTCATGAAAACTGGAAATATCATGCATGTACCTTAAGGAACAGGGTGGAGTAAGGTATTAAGCATTGGACTTAAAAGTCATTTTGATCCCATTTTAGATGCTTACTAACTGTATGGTCCTGAGAAAGTTAAATAACTTTCTCATTTTCTTCATATTTGAAATGAGAGGGGGTAGCATGATGAACATTTAAGATTCCCAACTTCCACACTTTAGCTTTTTTGGAAACCAGATAAACTATAGAATAATTAAACTACCTTGAAATGGAATTAAGACTTTTGGGACACCCTGCATTATAGGGGTAGAAAGAGAAGACTGACAAATTTTAAATTTCATTGTAACTGCCACAGATGACAAACTTTTGTTATATCTTTTCTGCCCTCTTTACCCATTATATTGGTGTGTATCAATGCTTAACCTAGTGCCTGACACATAATAAATACTTAACAATTCCTTTCTATAATATGTATATAAAGAAAGGAACAGGACCTATGACTTCACTTGTACAAAAAACTCCCAAATGGGAAAATTCTCTTTACAAAGCAAATAGACTGAAAGTCTAGAGAATTACCTAGATTCTTGAGGGACACAGTTTGGATCCTTGATCCCAAGTCATTTTGACTCTGAAGTCCATGCTCTATCTCACTTCCTATCATTGTACTTTAGCAACACAGAGTATACAACATATTAAAGTCAATTTCTTCAGAAAAGATACAGGAAGGGGCAGCTAAGTGGTGCAGTGGACAGAACACCAGTCCTGAAGAGAGGCGGACCTGAGTTCAAATCTGACCTCAGGCACTTAATACTTCCTAGCTGTGTGACCCTAAGCAAGTCACTTAACCCCAATTGCCTCAGCTAAAAGAGAGAGAGAGAGAGAGAGAGAGAGAGAAAGAGAGAGAGAGAGAGAGAGAGAGAGAGAGAGAGAGAGAGAGAGAGAGAGAGAGAGAGAGAGAGAGAGAGAGAGAGAGAGAAAGAAGAGGAGAGAAGAGAAGAGAAGAGAAGAGAAGAGAAGAAGAGGAGAGGAGAGGAGAGGAGAGGAGAGGAGAGGAGAAGAGAAGAATAAAAAGGAAGAAATAATAAAGTTGTAAGTCTCTGGTCACTAACAAAAAGTTCTCTCAAGCAAAGTTTGACTAGTATTGAAAAGTGTTGACTAGAAACACGAGCCTATTTACATTATTTCTACCCTCACTTAATTCAATTATTAATGAGAACTCTTAGGCAATAGGCACTTTCCTAGGTAGAAGAGAGCATGTATCACATAGTTACTTGCTTCAAAAAAGATGAGTCATCTTTTATTATTAAGAATATTACTTTTAAATGACATTTTAGAATTATAGTGCTTGTACGTTTCAAATGAAAAAAAATCTGAACTATCTATGAGAATGGAAGTGCTCACATAATTCAGAAAATTAATGAAAGTATTTTTTTAGGTTCTACATTGCTGGAAATTTATATCTTTATGAGAAATTCAGGCACCAAATATTCAAACAATTAGAAACAACCAGTAAGATATAATGTAAAACTAGGCTGCCATCTAACTTTTTTTTGGCTTGCATACTAAAATACTGGTCAATTAACAGTTAATTGGGCATCTGAACATGACTAAGAAATCACAAAGGTCATTATTAATTGTGCCTGGAAAATGGCTGCAATCAGGATGTTGGCAGTGGATCACAGATTAAGTTAATAGATCTACTTGCAGGTGAGATGTTCTTTTATCTGGCATGTTCTGGCTGTTAGAGGACTATTACCACGTGGGTGTTTCCCAGAACTTTATGGAGAAATGGAAGCACAATTGTTAGATCTCAAATCACTCCTAGTGAAACTCCCCAGGTTAACTGAGGCTGGAGTGGAGACATCTGATAACTTAAAAAAAAAATGCTGTTAGCATTTAGAGTTTTTATATTGGGGCTTATGGAGACAGTCAAATGTTTATAATACATAAGGGACTAATTCTAAAGGATTTGTAAAATTAAATATATCTTGTATCAAAGTTCAGCTATTTTTAATTATGGATGTGCAAGCACATAGCTTTTCTCTGTAAGGTTTCCCACATGGTTGAGAGCAAAATTATTTAAATTCCACTTTATAGTTTTGACAAACTATCCAGTCATGTGTGCACATACAACAGATGTAGTCACTATATTGAGAGATGGAAGGTGATAAAGAATCATTCTTATCACAGTCTCAAACTAGAGGGCAGTTGGTGCACTTATGGAAGGACTTGGAAAGAGAGACAAAGAATGAGCAAACAAGGACAGGCAGTAACTTGCATCATTTGAGGGACCGCCCATTTTGGTGAGATAAGAGATCATTTTTTTTTCATCTCTTTCCTAAAAAATTCTTATGAGATGACAATTTGGAGGCTGTGGGTCCTGATAATGCTGCTAATGAGTTGTCTTGAATTTTGACCAACTTATTTGATTGTTGTATGTCTTGTTTTACTTCCTGGAAGAGTGCTGTCTATTTTTATCCATCTCAGGAATGAGGAATGTTTGAAAAGAGACATGGAATTATGTAAATCGAGTAAATTGAGCTCTACTGGAAGAAAGCTAATAAATATAAACATAAAGCATTATTAGCTTAACAATACCCATGATTTCCATAAGGATTTGCATTTAATAAGATTCTTTTTTATTCACACAATAATTTTTCCTCTCACTATGGCACTATCTCACTTTTTTGGCCATTATCAGGATAGCCCCAAATATCACAATTAATTAAAATATATAATTACTGAACCTTATCCCTTTAAATGACAAAATTAAAAATAATTATCTTAAATGGAAATATTTTGGAAGTGCACCAAAAGTTTTAATACTTTTCAAAACACAACATACTAAGCATATATAAAAATTTGTATAATTTTTGTATATTTTTACTAATCCTCAAAATGTTGTGGAGACTAGATGATAGCTAAGATCCAAAACCTCAGGATGATATGAGAATTCGACTTTTTCTTAATAGCTTAGGGTCAGCATTGTGAATATCAGTTTTTATAATGGTACTATTGGCTGCTACAACAACACAATCCCAAGTGACTAACTTTTCTAGATTTATGTCAGTATTTCAATTCTTATCTGTTCTCCATCTCAGTCAATCAGGCTTTTATTTCCAACTGTCATCATTGCTTCTGTATCAATTTTTACCCTCCCCCATTCTCAATTCCAATATGCTGCTTATAATCTATTAAGGACTGTGAAAAATGGTACCCATTTGCAGATCATCAAAAAATACATAAGGAAAATTTACAAGCTTTAGAGGTAAGAAGGATCTGAAAGACCACCTAGTGCTAATTAACCTATTTTTATATTTGAAGAAAAAGCTCAGAGAAGTTATTTACACTCTCTCCCTTCTCAAATTATCTTTACTCATCTATGTATTTGTCATCTCCCCCAGCAGAATATCAGATGCTTGCATGCAATGTCTGCTAGGTGGTCCAATGGACAGATCACTGAACTGAGTTTAATCTTGCCTTAGATCCTTACTGTGTGACTGTGAGCAAGTTACTTAAAAAATTTGTATTGGGGGCAGCAGGTTGGTATAGTGGATAGAGCACCAGCTCTGAAGTCAGGAGGACCTGAGTTCAAATCTAATCTCTAATATTTAACACTTTCTGGCTGTGTGACTCTGGGTAAGTCACTTAACCCCAATTGCCTCAACAAAATAATAATAATAATAATAATAATAAAAAATCATACTTGACTCTGTTTCTTCATCTGTAAAATAAGGATAGTAATAATACTTACTTTTCAGGGTTGCTGTGAGGATGAAATAAGATATCATATAAAAAAGGCTATTGTAATTATGCCTAGCACTTTGCAAGTACCTTGCACATTAGTAGGTTCTTAGTAAATATTTGTTGAGTTAAACTGAATTACTCAAGGCCATACAGATAGTAACTGGGGGTAGATGTGCAACCACAATTTAAATTCAGGTCTTCTGATTCCAAGATTCAATACTCTTTCCACTAACATCATGCTGAATTTTAGAAGGCAATTTAAGATTAAGATTATCTCTTAAAATTTATATGATAAATCCCCAAGGCTTCCTGCACTGTTTTCTTTTTTACATTTTTGTTGTGATTTAGTTTAGTAACTTTAAACTTAAAATGTAATTTTAAATAAAGTTTGGACTTGTCTGAAAGGAGAAAAGAAAGAAGGAGGGAAGGAAGGGAGCAGAGAAAGGGAGGAAGGAAAAAAGAAAGATTAAGTCTTGAGATTAAGTCTTGCTTTCATATGTAGAAGAATGTCAACCAAACTATTTCAAGAATCTTGGAGATTACTGATTTATTATAGAAAACCTAAAGGGAGTTTAAAAACTTAATTTTATACATATGTACACATAATGAGTCAAGTTGACACTGCCAAATAATTTTAAGATTATTCAATTTTAAAAACTTGCTGTGTCCAAACACATCAATGTCATTTAGCCATGGAGACATGCTGCATCTCTAGATGGTGCAATGGAAAGAGTGTCCAGTTTGGAGTCAGAAAGGTGTATTTTCCTGAGTTATAGTCTAGCCTCAGATACTTACTAGGCTGAGTAACCCAGGGATGTCATTTAATCCTGTTAGCCTCAGTTTCCTCAGCCATCAAAGGAGCTAGAGAAGGGAATAGTAAACTACTCCAGTATCTTCGCCAAGGAAACCCCCAAATGGGGTAAAAAAGAGTTGTTTAGAAGCAAAAAAATGACTAAACTACCACAACATATGCTGCATCTAGAATCTGACCACAAAACCAAAGGAATTAATAATTTATACAAAGTTCTCAATTTCATAAGATTCTGAGTAAGAACATCTGGTCTAATCCCCTCATTTTACAAAGGAAGGGAGGTTAACTGATTTGCACACAATCACAGAGTAAATAGAAGAACTGGGATTTGAATTTAGGTCCTTGGATCCTAGGTAGTGCAGTGGATAGAGCACTGGGTTTGGAATCAGAAAGACTCATGTTTATGAGTTTAAATCTGGTCTCAAATATTTACTAGCTGGGTGACCCTGGGAAAGTAACTTAACCCTGTTTTCCTCAGTTTTCTCAAGTGTCAAAGAAGCTAGAGAAGAAAATGCCTAACTTCACATCAGTATAAACCAAGTCTTAACAAATGGTAGTTTGGCAATTTCTCAAAATGTCTCTGTGTTTTATAGATTTGTTTTCAATTGGAAAATACTTTGTCAAATCCTTTTTTTTTTCTTCTCAAATCTAGAACCTGGTTGTCATTGTAGACATCATTAAGAGGTTACCTGAAAGTGTATCCCCAGTGCTGTCAGGATAGCCATCTTCTTGCTACAAACAAAAAAAGAGCAAACTTCATTAAACTTACATTAACCAAAGCTGATGATAATCCAAACTAATCATCTAGAAAACTATAAAAATGTAGAATTTTGTCACAATTTAGTATTTGCCACATGAGAAAAAATATAGATAATTCTTTAATGATGGAAATATATCTTAAATTTAAAGGATATATACTTTTTTTCAAAAAATATTTAAACATGAAAGAATTGTTTTGTTTTATTTTTTACATTATAGACAAGAGTATGCTGGTAAATATTTTAAAACTAGCTCTCAAAAAACCCCATAAGACACACTTTTAAGTTTAATCTTATTTCTTAAGTCGAGGCAATCATCCAAACAATAAATCGTACCTTGATTTGTAGAATTTGCTATTTTTCAAGGTGTAAATACCCATACTGAAAAATTAAACAATCAGCTAGAGTTGTCTCCATAATAGACCACACTGCTTATTTAATTATTTGTAGATGTTCTATCCCATTGCCTTTTGCATTAATCTAATCCAAAGCTTTTTAGGGTGGTTGGGGGGAGTCTGGCCCGGGATTTTATCATGTAAGGCATCAATACCTAGTGAGGAAGTTCCTTCTACCAATGTAGACAGGTAGTTCTTGTGTAATTTATAATCTTAGAGAATGATGTGGGGGCACTGGGAACTTAGCCAACTTGGTCAGTCACACAGCTGGAAGAAGGAGTAAAGCCTGAATCTTCTCAACCACCATATCTTCAGCTCATCAAAATACACAACCAGAAAACAAAGTTGTGGTAGTGATCAGTCTATGATTAGTGATGTTGCTTTCATGAGGATAATGGAGAACCTAATGGCTGCTTGGCAAGTAGAGTGGAAAGTACACTGAAATTGGAGACAGAGAACCTGGCTTAGTTTGTTTTTTGTCTGCATTTTTTTGCTCCTTTCAATAGTATTTTACTTTTCCAAATACATGCAAAGGTAGTTTTCAACTTTCATTTTTGCAAAATCTTGTGTTCCAAAATTTTCTTCTGCTACTCTCTCCTCCCCTTCCCCAAGACAGCTAGCAATCTGATATAGATTAAGTATGTGCAATTCTTCTAAACATATTTCCATATCCATCGTGCCACGCAAGAAAATAATATCAAAAGGGGGAAAACACAAGAAAAAAAGCAAATATATAACAGCAACAGCAAAAAAGGTGAAAATATTATGCTTTGATCTATATTCAGTCTCCGTAGTCCTCTCTCTGGATGAAGATGGCACTTTCCATCACAAGTCTATTGGAATTGCCATAAATCACCTCATTGTTAGAGAATTTATCTTTGAATCCCACCTTACTAATCTTGAGCAAGTCACTTCAACTCCTTGAATTTTAGTTTCTCCAACTCTAAAATGAGAAGAGTAAATGATACTTGTACTACCTACCTCAAAAGGCTTAAACTAAAAATACTTTGTGAAATGTATATCTATATACAAACACACACATATATAGATATATATTTACATATATATCTAAATATCTATTATATATGTATGTGTAGATATATGCACATAAATATACATATATAACATATAAATAGGTAAAAGACATATTAATACATTTAAATGCATCAAGTGTAAAAGTATATATTGTATGTTAAATATATATAACAATATATTCTATAATGTATAATAAATATATCACATTTAAATATATAAATGTGTAAAGTAAATAAATATAAATACATGTGTGTATATATTATATATGCATGTATATATAAGCTATACACACATTAATATATATTTATATATTTAAAAATATTTGTAGACTTTAATTTTATATGTTTATAATATATATGTAGGCATTTGTGTATATATATTATATATATATCTA
Source organism: Sminthopsis crassicaudata (assembly GCF_048593235.1). Classification (NCBI taxonomy): domain Eukaryota; kingdom Metazoa; phylum Chordata; class Mammalia; order Dasyuromorphia; family Dasyuridae; genus Sminthopsis; species Sminthopsis crassicaudata. The sequence goes on along the minus strand of NC_133620.1, from coordinate 387,800,691 downwards.
CAGATACATGTGTATACACACATAATAATCTGGACTATATTATGGACTATAACTTAGATTATTTTTATTTTAATTGCTTTAAATATGTTTTTAATTTTAGTGTATCCCAATCTGGGTGTTACTCAAAAGCATTACATTTATGTTAAGTTCACCTCAGTAGAATAAGCTTCCCTCTCTGTAGCACCTGTTCCTTTTCTACCTGTGGTAAACAGAAGAACCCAAAACAAAACAGAATAGAACAAAAAACTACCTCTCTGATTATTAGACATGAGATTATATTTGCCAAATA